>NW_015387485.1:20517-45902 GCF_001527695.2 Protobothrops mucrosquamatus | reverse complement strand
AAGGCCGCTGGAAGGGCCGTCGGGGCCACCGGGACTGCTAGAAGAGCAGCCCGAAGGCCACCGCGGCCAGAGTGGGTTGCCAAGGGGCCATTGGGAGGGCCATCGGGGCCGCTGGTCCAGTTCTTAAAGGCCGCCGAGGCTACCAGAAGGCCCCCAGGTCCGGGAGGGCCGCAGGAAGGCCGCCATGGTCGTCTAATGATGTCTCCGCGGCCAAGGGAAAACCACCGGCTGTTAAAGAGACCGCCGGTCGCTGGAAGGACCACCCTGGAAGGTAAATGAGGGCAGATATGATATTGTTGCCATTATGGAAACATGGTGGGATGAAACCCACAAATGGAACACACAGCTAGAGGGATTTAAATTATTTAAAAGAAACAGACCAAATAAAAGAGGAGGTGGAGTTGCTCTCTATATAAAAAATAACTACATCTCTACAGAAATAGAGCACAACAATGATGAAAACTGTCTTGAATGCATTTGGGTCAATATAAAAGGGGGGGGGAAATGACATTGCCATAGGTGTATACTATAGGCCACCCAACCAAACAGAGGAAAAAGATGAACTTTTTGCTAGTCAGCTAACTAAGGTATGTAGGAAGCACATCACAATAGTAATGGGGGACTTTAATTACCCTGACATCAACTGGGAGACAAACTCTGCACCAAGTGGAAGATCAAACAGATTCCTGACAAACCTAGCAGAAAACTTTGTCTCCCCAAAAATAGAAAAGGGAACTAGGGGATTAGCCATATTGGATCTAATCCTCTCTAACAGAGATGAAATGATAGAAGGTGTTGAAGCCACAGGAACCTTGGGAGGAAGTGATCATGCAATATTGGAATTCAACATTATGGAAGCACAAGCACTACAACACAGTCAAACTAGACGTCTTGGACTTTAAGAGAGCTAATTTTCAGTAAACTTAGAGAGCGCTTGGGAAGGATTCCATGGATGAGAATCCTCAAGGGGAAAACAACTCAAGAAGCTTGGCAAATTTTGAAAAGTGAGATGATAAAAGCCAAGTCTAGCACAATACCAACAAAGAAGAAAAATAACAGCTCTCAAAAGAAACCAGCATGGCTCCACAAAGAACTCTCTGATAAATTGAAAGATAAAAAGGACAAGTATAAAAAGTGGAAAGAGGGGCACATAACTAAGGCAGAATATCAGCAAATAACCCGTGCCTGCAAAGATGAAGTGAGGAAAGCTAAGGCTCAAAATGAACTAAGGCTTGCGACCAAAGTCAAAAATAACAAAAAAAGCTTCTTTCAACATGTAAAAAACAAGAAAAAAAGTTAAGGAAATGATTGGTCCATTAGTGGAGGAAAGTGGCAAGAAGGTGACAAGCAACAGGGAGAAAGCAGAACTATTTAACTTGTTTTTTGCATCTGTCTTTACACAAAGGGAAAAAACAGTCCAACCTATCAAAAACAGTACCATAAAAAACAGATTAGAAACACAAGTTAAGATAGGTAAGAAAATGGTAAGTGAACACCTGTCCAGGCTAGATGAGTTCAAATCACCAGGACCAGATGGATTACACCCCAAGGTTCTCAAAGAACTGGCAGATATGATCTCAGAACCACTGAACTATATTTTTCAAAGATCCTGGAGCACTGGGGAACTACCAGAGGACTGGAAAAGAGCTGATGTAGTTTCCATCTTCAAAAAAGGAAAAAAAATCCAGGAAATTACTGTGGGCTAGACAGCATCACCACCAGATGGATCCGTAGCTGGTTGACTGGCCGTACTCAGCGTATGGTCCTCAATGGAACTGCATCTACATTGAGGGAAGTGTGTAGTGGGGTGCCCCAGGGCTCTGTTCTGGGCCCAGTGCTCTTGAACATCTTCATCAACAATTTGGACAAGGGGATAGATGGGGAACTCATCAAATTTGCAGATGACACCAAGCTGGCAGGAATAGCCAACACTCCAGAAGATAGGCTTAAGATACAGGAGGATCTGGACAGACTTGAACACTGGGCGCTATCTAACAAAATGAAATTCAATGGTGAAAAAAGTAAGGTTCTACATTTAGGCAAGAAAAACCAAATGTACAGGTATAGTATAGGTGGTACCTTGCTCAATAGTAGCAACTGTGAGAGGGATCTCAGAGTCCTAGTGTACAATCACTTAGATATGAGCCAGCAGTGTGCTGCAGCTGCCAAAAAAACCAAAACAGTGTTAGGCTGCATTAACAGAGGGATAGAATCAAGATCACATGAAGTATTAATACCAATTTACAATGCCTTGGTAAGGCCACACTTGGAATACTGCATCCAGTTTTGGTCACCACGATGTAAAAAAGATGCTGAGACTCTAGAAAGAGTACAGAGAAGAGCAACAAAGATTATTAGGGGACTGGAGGCTAAAACATATAAGGAACGGTTGCTGGAATTGGGTATGTCTAGTTTAATGAAGAGAAGGACGAGGGGGGACATGATAGCAGTGTTCCAATATCTCAGGGGCTGCCACAAAGAAGAGGGAGTCAAGCTATTCTCCAAAGCGCCTGAAGGCAGGACAAGAAGCAACAGATGGAAACTAATCAAGGAGAAAAGCAACCTAGAACTAAGGATAAACTTCCTGACAGTTAGAACAATTAACCAGTGGAACAACCTGCCTCCAGAAGCAGTGAATGCTCCAACACTGGAAGTTTTTAAGAGACTGGACAGCCATTTGTCTGAAATGGTATAGGGTTTCCTGCCTGAGCAGGGGGTTGGACAAGATGACCTCCAAGGTCCCTTCCAACCTCCTCCTCCTCCTCCTCCTCCTCATCATCATCATCATTATTATTAGTATTAGTATTATTATTTGTCTGTTCTTTATAAAGTCCCATTCTTTTAGCATCTTTTGCATATCTCGTTTTAATTTACAGTTATGGCCACCATGATAAATCAATACCTTGTTCTTGTAAATCTTGTCTATCTTTCAGTTTACCTTCATTGTCCAAAATATATTTATACGTCACAAGTTTCTCGTAGTTTATTAAATTTGGGTAAGCGAATGCTTCCATTGTTGAAAGCCATCCAGGTATTTTAATATAGATTTTCGCTTTTATTTTTTCCCATTCTAGAAGAAGTGCATTTCTTAAAGTGGTTTTGAAACTATCTATGTATTTTATTCTTCCCATACCACAGAAAGGTATGCCATCCAAGTTGTAGGTCATGCCCCTCTAGGTATAATAGTCTTTTGTCTCTAAGCATTATCCACTCTTTTACCCATGTTAATATGTTTGCTTGGTAGTATAACATGCAGTCCGGCAGTCCAAATCCTCCACTTTCTTTCGCTTCTTGTAACATTTTCAGTCTAATTCTAGCTTTTTTTCCTTGCCAAATAAATTTCAGTATTGTTGTATTTAGTTCATCAAAAAAGGTTTTTCCCAGTCTTATAGGTATTGTTTGAAATAAAAAGAGTAGTTTTGGTAAGATATTCATTTTCACTGTTGCTATTCTCCCCAGCATTGAGAGTTGTAAATTTTTCCACTTTTCCAGATCCAATTTTGTTTTAACAATCTTACATAGTTGTCTTCTTTTATTGTTGCACATCTTGCTGTTAAATTAATTCCCAAATATTTAACTTTTTTAACTATTTGAAGATTTGGTTTTTTTGCTAGTTGGATTTTTTGTTTTTCTCTTAAGTTTTTAGTTAGCACTTTAGTCTTTTCTCTGTTTATTTTCAACCCTGCCACTTCTCCAAAATCTTCTATTTTCTCTATAAGCTTAACGCTTGTTTCAAGCGGTTCTTCCAATATAAAAACCAAGTCATCTGCAAATGCTTGTAGTTTGTATTTTTCATCTTTTATCTCCAGTCCTTTAATTTCTATATCTTGCCTGATATTTCTATTCAATACTTCCAGTGTTAATATAAATAATAATGGAGAAAGTAGACATCCCTGTCTTGTGCTTTTTTAAATATCAACGTTTTCTGTAAAATTTCCATTTACAATTACTGTCAACGCTCTAATATTGGATATTATTGCTTTGACAAGATATGCAGAACTGTCTGGTATTTTTAGAGTTAATTTAGATGATGCTGGGAGGGGAGGAGAAAGATAAGGAGTGTGTGGGATAGATACAGAACGGAAGTGAATCTTTGCCCTTCACGCTGATTGGAAAATGTGATTTATGACTGCAAAATAGGGGAGGGGAATAGCCTGGAATGTTATGTGCAAGGAAAGGAAATTCAGATCTTGGCATTCATCCATGCCCTGACAACACTCTGTCACACAAAGAATAAAGACTTTTTAGGATAAACAATGCCTGGAAGTTCTTTGAAGTGTTTCATTAGTCGGAACCTTGACATCATGCCAAGATCTAAATCCTTTTTAAACAACTGGGGGTGCAATATCCCCACCTCTTCCTCCTAGGCTTGAGAGAAGCTGGCAAAGATTCAGGAGGAAAATCTATCATGAGAAACGGGAGTTTGCTTGAAGATAACCCGGAAGCTGCTGATACCCCAGAGGGGGAATCAACAGACAGCATGCTGTGGGAAGATGAATTTTGGCAGACAAATGGCTGGCAGACAAATGCAAATCGATGGAGAGATAACAGATTGACTGCCACTCAAGGTTCGGGTGAGTCACTGGAAAGATTTGAAAAGCCAGAGGTGAGAAGCAGAAATCAATTCCTGCAGAGAGGAGCCTGCAGCCCTTCCATTGCAGATCAGACAGCCTTCCAGACCCTGTCTTCCCCTGCCAGAGACTCCAGCCCTGAAGAGAGAGAGAATCCCAGTCTGAGACCTCTGCAGCAATGGGGAGTTTGGCATCCCCTGCGGGTAGATCAGTGGTTCTCAACCTGTGGGTCGGGACCCCATTTGGGGTCGATCGGCCATTTCACGGGGGTCGCCAAGCAAGGCTGTCCGCCATTTTTTTTGTCCATTTTTTCCCCTTTTCCGGCAGGTACCTTACCTCCCTTGGGCTGGGCCAGCTGGTGGTCGGCCTACTCCGTCTCTGCCGCTTGCCAGCTACGCCTCGGCAGGCGCAGGGGGCGGAACCACGCATGCGTGGCGCTCCTGGGCAGGGAAAGTCCTCAACTTACGACCGGTTGGGTAGTCCTCAACTTACGACCGGTTTAGTCCTCGACTTACGACCGGTTTAGTCCTCGACGTACGACTGGTTTAGTCCTTGACTTACGACCGGTTGGGGTCGCGGCATTAAAAAGGTTGAGAACCACTGGGGTAGATGGTCAGTGGCCTCTGAGCTTGCCACAGCTAACAGAGGCCTTGAACAGCTTGGGGTGGTGCAGAAGCCAGGAGATCAGCAGCTGGTGGGAGAACGACCACAACAAGGAGATGGGCCACAGCCCCCAAACATGCAACCCCTGGGCATAAATAAACAGCCTATAATTGCACCACCTTTCAAAGCAACCTTCGATGGGGACCCAGAGAAGCTGATTTTTTTTCTCAACCAAGTGCGCTCTCATTTGAACTGCTGGGCCTATCTCTACCCGGACCCAGGAGCCATGGTCAATGTGATTGCGTCCAGCCTAGAGGGAGAAGCATCCGAATGGTTGAACTATTTATATAATGAGCAAGCCCCCGAACTGGAGGACCCCCACCTCTTCCTCCTAGGGCTGAGAGAAAGATTTGAGGACCCATCTCTTGACCTAAAGGCAAGAGAACAAATCCACAAAATAAAACAAGCCAGCAGGCCTGCCCTGGAGTACGTGCGAGAATTTCGCAAGTTAGCAAGTCGAATAGAGGGGTGGCCAGAGCAATCCCTAATCCATCATTTCATAGAGGAATTAGACGATCACCTCTCTCAGGCCTGCATCTATCGAGCAGTACCTGATCAGCTGCGAGAATGGTACCAGGCAGCGGTGAAGCTAGACGTTCAGCTCGCCCGCTATAAGAAGCCTCCCCCACCTGAATCCGAGCAGCAACCAGAGCTACCCGAACAGCAATCACCCCCACGAAAGCCTTCAACTACTGCAATGGCTGAAAGACCCAGGCCACCTACAGGCCCATCAATTAAGTGTTTCCGGTGCGGACAGGAGGGACATCGAGCAGCAAACTGTCCAGTCCCCTACCCCCAATTACAGAGCAGACCGGAACCAGCTGCAAGAAGGAAACCTGCCCAGCGGCTAACGAGAGAAAAATCCAACCGGGTCACGCAAGAACCTGTTCCCCAGATTACACCCCCCACACAGGAGGACGCCAGGATCGGGTGGACCCGCCCCTGCTCTACCCTCCTTTGACAGCGACAATGGAGAGAACGACCCGATAGTGAATCGACAAATCCCGCCTTTTTCACTGCCTACCAAACGTATAATCCCTAAGTCGGGGGCACAAATGGACGTAAACGTGCTAATCGATTCTGGATGCACCCAATGCATTATTAGCCTGCCCTTTGCCATGAAAATGAGAACTGTGAGACTACCTATAGGGCCTAATCCCCTCACTGATTCAACCGATGTTGCGGGACACCTCAGGCCACTCAACAAACGAGCACACATGGCTGCCTCACCGCCACCAGGCGAACCACTCATCCCCAATGAATGGTGAATGGACCTAGCAGAGGCATTTAGTGAAAAAGAATGCGATGCCCTGCCCCTTCACAGACCCAATGACTGCTCGATCGAACTGGTGCCAGGAGCCAAACTCCCGCGACCAAGAATGTACGCTATGTCCCCCCTCGAAATGGAGGAGATGCAGCGATACGTGAACAAAAACCTAGCGAGGGAGTTCATTGAATGGGCTAAATCTACCGTGGAAGCCCGTGTTGTTCAAAGAAAAAAAAGATGGGTCTCTTCGTCTCTGCGTAGACTATAAAGGTCTCGACACTGTGAGTGTGGAAAACAAATACCCCCTCCCCCTCCTAAAGGACTTATTAACCCATCTGGCTAAGGGGAGTGTCTTCACTAAATTAGACCTGAGAGAGGCATATTACCGGGTGAGAATAAAGGAGGGAGACGAGTGGAAAACTGCCTTCAACTGTCCTATGGGGAGCTATCAGTTCAAAGTCATGCCATTTGGACTACAGGGGGCCCCAGCCGTATTCATGCAGTTGATTAATGAGGTCCTACATGATCACTTGTACAAAGGGGTTCTGGTGTATCTTGATGATATCCTGATATACAGCACGAATATGACTGATCACATGAAACTGGTGAGAGAAGTGTTAAAGAAATTATTGAATGCCAAGCTTTATGCCAAATTGTCAAAATGTGAATTTCACCAGACCTGATTAGATTATCTTGGCTACAGAATTTCAAACGAGGGCATTGAAATGGATCCAGCTAAAGTGAGAACTATAATTGAGTGGCAGCCCCCAAAGACTTGCAAACAGCTTCAGAGCTTTTTAGGTTTTGCCAACTTCTATCGTCAATTCATCCCCTCCTTTGCCAAGATTGCCCTACCCCTTACAGAACTACTCAAAACAGGCAAAGGAGGAGGGAAGCCACGACCGGGCCAGCCACTTACATGGACTATGAGCTGTCAAACAGTTTTTGAGAATTTAAAATGACTATTTGCTGCTGAACCGGTCCTAAAGCACCCCTGCCCAGGGGAACCCTTTGTAATCCCAGCTGACACCAGCGACGTGGCAGTCGGAGCTGTATTTCTGCAAAAGAACAAAAGTGGAGTTCTACAACCCTGCGCCTACACCTCTAAAAAATTTACTGAAAGCGAGAGGAGATGGGCAATCTGGGAGAAGGAGGCCTTCGCAATTAGGTGGGGGCTGTTAAACTGGCGACACTATTTAGAAGGGAGCAAGGTGCCTTTTGAAGTATGGACAGATCACAAAAATCTAGAAGCACTGAAAACTCCCCGCAAATTGTCCCCAAAGCAAGTACAGTGGTCACAGTACTTTAAACGTTTCAACTTCACTCTAAAGTACATACCGGGAAGAAAAAACTTCCTAGCTGATGCGCTATCGAGATTGCCCCAGTAAAAAAGCGAGCGCGAAGAGGTTAATGAGGCAATTATCTCCAATCCACAAACTGCCCCTCAATTCACGCCTCGTAGGGTCCCAAATCCTGATGACCCTGGGGTAAAGAAAATAAAACAAGAGCTCCTCACTGATCAATGGTTCAAAGATAAACAAACCTCCCTAACATGCAGGGATGGTTTGGCTTACAAGGGGGGAAAACTATATTAGCCTGAAGCCCTACCATCTTAATGCTCTCAAACACAGCCATGATATAAAACAGGGTGGACACTTCGGATATCTGAAAACACTATATCTCATCCGCCGGCAATTTTGGTGGCCGGGGTTGAAACGGGATGTGGAAAACTATGTAAACAATTGTACCGTATGTGCCACAATGAAAAGAATCCCAGGGAAAACCCCTGGGTTACTGCAGCCGGTGGCAGACTTTTCTCAACCATGGGAAGAAATAGCTATGGACTTTATAGTAGACCTACCTGAAAGTAGAGGAAATACTGTCATCTGGACTGTGATAGACCTGTTCTCGAAGCAGGCGTATTTCATCACCTGCAAAGGACTCCTATCTGCCCAACGACTGACTAAATTGTTCCTGAAACATATCTACCGGCTACATGGCGCCCCTAAGCGAATAATTTCGGACGGGGGTGCAGTTCACAGCGAAGTTTTGGAGGAGTTTTCTTAAATTAATTGGATCATCTCAAGGCTTATCATCTGCTTTTCATCCAGCTACCAATGGGGCTGCAGAATCCGCTAACAAAATGGTGGAGCAATATCTCAGATGCTACGTTTCCTACCAACAGACAAACTGGACTGACCTCCTCCCTTTCACAGAGGTGGCGTACAATAATTCTGTTCACAGCAGTACCGGCTACACGCCTTTCAGAGTAGCCACGGGAAAAGAGTTCAGCCCAATACCTGAATACCCTCAGGTGCCCTCCGCCTCCCAGACACTTGATCAATGGGTGAGGGGGTGGGAAGAAGTTTGGAGAAACATGAAAACTGCGTTAAAAAAGTCTTCCGAGACCTATAAAAATCAGGCTGATCAAAAGAGGGCTCCCCAAAGAACATTCCAACTTGGGGAAAAGATTTATCTGTCAACTAAATATTTACGCCTCAAATTGCCCAGCAAGAAATTGGGACCAAAATTCTTGGGGCCTTTCCCCATCGTAAGGATCATCAACCCCGTCACAGTAGAATTGAAACTCCCTAGGCTTTTAGGGAGGATTCACCCTGTCTTCCATTGCAGCTTGTTAAAACCTTGTTGGGGCTCCACTTTAAGACCTCCCCCTAAAAAGGCACCCGGGCCCCTCGTGGTAGCGGGTCAGACTCACTATGAAGTGAAACGTATTCTTGACTCTAGAATTTTTAAAGGGAAATTGTAGTACCTAGTACAATGGAAGGGGTACTTGCTGTCCGAAGCTACTTGGGTGAAATCTAGCGATGCGAAGGCTGACCGACTCATGAAAAAGTTTCATGAGAAAAACCACAACAAACCAAGAGATAATCCCTGACATATGCTTTTGTTCACATACAGGACCTATCCTTTTTGTAAGGGGGGCTGGATGTCAACGCTGCTAATATTGGATATTATTGCTTTGACAAGATATGCAGAACTCTCTCGTATTTTTAGAGTTAAGTTAGATGATGCTGGGAGGGGAGGAGAAAGATAAGGAGTGCGCGGGATACGGAACGGAAGTGAATCTTTGCCCTTCAGGCTGATTGGAAAATGTGATTTATGACTGCAAAATAGGGGAGGGGAATAGCCTGGAATGTTATGTGCAAGGAAAGGAAATTCAGATCTTGGCATTCATCCATGCCGTACCGACACACTGTCACACAAAGAATAAAGACTTTTTAGAATAAACAATGCCTGGAAGTTCTTCGAAGTGTTTCATTAGTCGGAACCTTGACAATTACTTTGGCTGTTTGTTTATGATAAATTGTTTTAATTACTTTTATAAAGTTTTCTCCAAAATCCATTTCCTCTAGTTGCTGGAACATAAATTGCCAGTTTACGTTGTCGAACGCTTTCTGTGCATCTAGAAATATTAAAGCCATCTGTTTCCCTGGATGAATTTCATAGTACTCTAAAACATCTAGGATCATTCTTAAGTTATTTTTTATCTGTCTTTTAGGTAGAAATCCATTTTTGTCTGTATGTATAAATTCGGTCAGAAATTTCTTTAATCTTTCTGCTATTATTGAGGCAAAAATTTTATAATCTACATTTAATAATGATATTGGTCTGTAATTTTTTTATTTGCATCAAATCAGAATCTTCTTTGGGTATTAAAGTGATGTTAGCTTCTGTCCATGTATTTGGTATTTTAGCCTCCAAAAGTATTTCATTACAGTTCTTTCAATATTGAGCTTGGTATATCTTGTAATGATTTGCAGAGCTGTGCAGGTAATCCATCTGGGCCCAGGTTCTTGTCATTTTTCCCCTTTTTATGGCCTCTGTAATCTCCATCATTGATATTCTTCCATTTAATATGTTTTGAATATTCTCTGGAATTTTTGATAAGTCTGCTTTTTTAGGTACTGCTGTATTTTTTCCTTTGAAATTTTCTCTGTGTTGTAAAGTATCTTGTAAAAGTCTTTAATAATTTTTTTAATTGTGTCATTTTGAAACTGTAATTCACCTTTTGAGTCTTGCAACTTGTTTATCAGTTTTTTCTCTTTTTCTTTTTTCAGTCTATATGCTAACCATCTCCATGGCTTATTGGCATTTTCAAAAAAGTTCTGTTTAGCCCTTTTAATCTGTTGAGCCATTATTTCCGCCTCTACTAGGTTTAGTTTATGTTTTATTAGCTCCATTTGCTTTTTAAGTATTTTTTTTGTGGGTCTATTTGTAGTTCTAATTCTAATTTTCTAAATTCTTCCTTCAACTTTTAACTGTTGTTTTCTTTCTTTAGTCTTTTTAGCACTGTAGGTTATAGCCAGCCCTCTGAAATATGCTTTAGCTGTGTCCCACACATTTTGAAGCGACGTCTCTTCATTATTTATTTTGAAAAAGAAGTCCATTTCCTTTGTCGCTAGTTCTATAAATTCTTTTTCTTTCAATACAGATTTGTTCAGGGATTGTTCAGGGACCATCTTAAATTTTTTCTTCGCTCCTCTCCAAGTCACCTTTATTGGATTATGATCTGCCCAAATATTAGTTTCTATCTCTATTTCTTGTATCATCGTTCTAAGTTCCGAGAATGTCCATATCATATCAGTTCTAGACCATGATTTATGTCTATTTGAATAAAATGTATATTGCAGTTTTTTTGGATTTTTCTCTCTCCATATGTCTTGAATACAAATTTATTCTGCCGTTTTAAAAAACACTTTAGGTAATACATTTCTTCCTTTCTTCCCTTGTTTAGTGCTTTTATAGTCCAAAGTTCCATCTATTATTGCATTTAAGTCTCCCATTATACAAAGATTTTAATAGTCCAATTCTAATATTTTTTTATATAGTTTTTGGTAAAATTGTTCTTGTTTATCATTTGGTGCGTATATTGCTACCATCAGTATCTGTTTTTGATCCATCATGATTTCCACCATTAATATTCTTCCCTCTTTATCCGCATAAATTTGCTTAGGGTTCATCGTTTCTTCAATATATAGGGCTATTCCTCTTTTCTTTTGTTGTGCTAATGCAAAATGGAGTTTACCAATTTTCGGTTGTTCTAACAATTTATACTGTTGTCTCTTAATATGTGTTTCTTGGAGGCAAATTATATCTATTTTTAATTTTTGTAGTTGTGTAATTGTTTTTCCTTTTTGAGGGAGAATTAAGTCCGTTTATATTCATTGACAGGATCCCACTTTCCTTCTCCATCTCTTTCAAATTATATCTAGGTCTTAAATCTTCTAATCGATCTTATCTGTCTTTGTTCTCTTGGTCTTGCCCCTTCTTCTGTATATGTATTTTTAATTTCTTCTTCCTCTCTTGGTTTAGCTGCTCCTTCTATTGCTGTCTCTTCCTGTCTCTTTGATTCTCTCGCTGTACCAGATTCAAAGTCACCCCCTTCCATGAACGCTTTATGGTTGTCATAGGATTCCATTGCTCTAAGTGGCGTATCCAATCTGTATCTTTTCGTATCCCAATAAATTAAAATCCCTTCTGGGATCAGCCATCTAAAGTTCACTCCTTTTTCAATTAATTTTCTAGTTAGAAATTGATAGTCTCTTCGGGATTGTCTTATTCTCTTAGGAATTTGTTTGAGAACTACAAAGGGTCATCTCTCACTCTTCTCAAAATCTCGTCTCTTATAGATCTTTTAAGAAATCTTACGTGTACTTCTCTAGGAACTTTGTTTCTTCTTGCGTAGTTTGAACTGACTCGATAGATTTGATCTAATTCTCCTTCCATTTCCCGTTTCCCGATTTCTAATGCGTCAGCCAGTAATTCCATTATCAGGTCTACAAGGTCCTCTTCCTTATCTTCCATTATGTTTTGAAATCTTAAGAAGTAAGAAGCCTTTTCCATTTCCATGACTGCTATTGAATCCTCTAGTTCTCCATTTATTTGCATCAATTTCTGGTTTTCATCTTTTAAGTCTTCTAATTTCTGGTCCACCTCTGTTGATTTATCTTCTATTTTTTGAATCCTTTGTTCATTTTTTGTGATCATCTTGTTGTGAGTCTGTGCCAGCCAGTGGACCCGGCAGCTGAGTGCAGGGAATCAGAGGTGGAGGAAGAAGAGGGGTTTGGAGAGCCATCAGAGTCAGAGGGAGGCTCTGATGAATTACAAGATTCACAACCTGATGAAGAGCCTGGCCCCTCCAATCGTGGTCAGGATGAGACAGCTGTGTGGGGAAGATGAGTCAGACTCTGAGGACTCACAGCTGGAAGTCATTAGAGATGCTCGTAAACGAAGGCAGTTAACTAGAGCAGGTCAGAGGGAGTCAATACGGCAACTCCAAGGGAGGAGGAGAAGGCATTGAGAAGCCACGCCTTGGGGCTGCTTAATAAAAAGGGAAGGTGTGGGCGGTGCTGGTTGCTGAAGGCAACCGTTGCAAAGTACTTCATGGGATCATGTTCTGTTGGTATTGCCGGTGACTAATTCCTTGTTTTGCATTGTGTTTCGTGTGGACAATTTCCTCCATTTGGATTGTGTTTTGTTGCTTTTGGACCATTTGGCAGGTTTGTTACCAATATTAAAAGGGGTTTAGTTTTCTTCTGAGTCTCCAGCCTATTTCTCAAAAGGGGTTTTGTCCTTGTCCATTTAACAAGGACGGCTATAGGCTGGGACAGAACAGTTTGCCTTCAGCCACCCACCCCCTACTATTATGAAGGAGCTACGTGCGGAGAATGCCCAGCTCTTCCATGATAAGCCTACTCTCTGGTACTGCAGCTCGTTGGGGCACACCCCTGCTAGCCCAACCTAGTCCATTGTTGGACAACTTTGTGGGGTTTTGTGATTACATGCAGTTGATGTACGAGGACCCCATTAAGACACAGACTGCTACCCGACGTTTGAAAGCTCTGAGGCAGGGCCGACGCCCTCTACAGGCCTATATCAGCGATTTTCGGCTGCTGAGCCTGAATTCAGCCTGGAATGAGACTGCGCTCATGGACGCTTTCCAGGATGGATTGTCGGAGATGCTGGATGAGCTGGCCCGTGTTGATGTTCCCCCAGACCTCAACGAGATGATCCATCTGTCTGCGGATCGACGCTCGTCTGTAGCAGCGAAGGAGTCGCCGTGCCACCCCAGAGACCTGTGCGGCCCCCGTGGTGCATGAGATCCCGGTCCAGAGGGAGGAGCCAATGGAGTTAAGTGCTGCCAGACCTCGCCTATCGGTGGCAGAAATGAACAGGCAACGTTCGGGGGGATTGTGTTTTTACTGTGGTGACCCTGGGCATTTGGCCGCCTTCTGCCCCAAGAAGCGACGAAGGGCGTCAGTTAACGAGCCTGCCCCAAGAAAGCCACCTACTCCTCTGTCGGGAAATGCCCCGAGCCCGACCGAAAACATGTTTTAGGTCGGGCGTCCCACAACACCGAGCGACGCCCTTCAGATGCTGCCCACGGACCTCCACAGCATCTGATACTGGAGGCGTGCCTGATACTCCCTGGGTTGCCCAAGGGGATTCCCGTCCATGCGTTGATTGACTCTGGGGCCACCACGAACTTTATGGATGCAGCATTTGTGGCCAAATGGGCAGTTCCCCAATGCCCGGTGGAACTGCCGATGTTAGTGGAGACCACTGATGGTCGAGTGCTCCTGTCTGGGCCAATTAAGGCCGCCACGCAACCGTTATGTATGGCCATCAGTTCACATGAGGAGGCCATTCAGTTCTATATCACGTCAGACCTGCATTTCCCCGTGGTCTTGGGATTGGCGTGGCTCCGGACGCATGACTCACAGATTTATTGGTCACAGAACTTGGTCACCTTCCCAAGCTTACAGTGCGTGGACCACACCCGCCAAATCTGCTGTAGAGAAAAGCAACCCAAAGAGATTCTTCTCTTTTCCAGCCATAACCTCCAGGACTATAAATTCCAGGGACATCAAAGAGTTTAGTCTATAAACTGTGTCTGGGCATCTAGCCAAATTCTCACACTCCAACCACAAAAGCTTGATATATATAAAAAAAGAACAAGGCCAAGTGTAGTTCTTAGTTTTGCCACTAGATGTCATTAGATGTCCATTTTATATTTCCCCAGCCAGGATTTACGAAGTTTGCAAAGTTATAGTCCGATGGTTTCCAAATAAAGAATAAAAAGAAAATTTTATGGATGTTAAAGCTTCCCAAAATATTCTTCTTCTGTCCCATTTAATTATCTTCACAATACTGTTGTAAGTACCCCCTCCCCTTAATTAAGGACATGTTAGCCCACCTGGCAAAGGGGAAAGTTTTTACAAAGTTGGATTTAAGGGAGGCTTATTACCGAGTCTGGATTAAGGATGGGGATGAATGGAAAACCGTCTTCAATTGCCCCCTGAGAAGTTTCCAATTTAAAGTGATGTGTTTTGGACTACAAGGAGGTCCTGCTGTATTTATGCAGTTAATCAACCAGGTGCTCGATGATCATCTGTATAAGGGGGTTTTGATTTATCTTGATGACATTCTCATTTACACTGAGACTACGGAAGAGCACATTAAATTGGTCCATGAAGTGCTGAGGAAACTGAAGGCTAAACTGTATGCAAAGCTTTCTAAATGTGAGTTTCACCAGACACACCTTGACTATCTAAGGGTACCGAATTTCAAATGAGGGGACAGAAATGGATCCTGCAAAAGTGAAAGCTGTATTGGAATGGCAACCCCCTCGCAGCTGCAAACAACTTCAAAGGTTTCTGGGTTTTGCTAACTTTTACTGCCAATTTATCCCCTCTTTCGCAACGATAGCCATGCCAATAACCAACTTATTGAATACAGGAAGAGGGGGGGAGAAACCCCGACCTTGTCAGCCATTGCCTTGGTCCCTAGAATGTCAAGCTGCATTCGAGAAAGTAAAAAGACTCTTTGCAGCTGAACCTGTTCTCAAGCACCCTGATCCTGAAAAGCAATTCATCATTCAAGCCAATGCGAGTGACATGACTGTGGGTGCTGTTCTCTTACAAAAAAAAAATCACCAGGGGGAATTACAACCCTGCGCTTACACTTCCCGGAAGCTAACCGACACAGAAAGGAGATGGGCCATTTGGGAAAAGGAGGTTTTTGCGGTGAGATGGGCATTACTAACGTGGCATCATTTTTTGGAAGGGGGGGGAGATACCTTTTGAAGTATGGACTGATCATAAAAATTTGGAAGCTCTGACCCCCCCAAAAAAATTATCCCCGAAACAGGTCCAGTGGGCTCAATACTTCAACCATTTTAATTTCGCCTTAAAGTATTTCCCAGGGGGTAAGAATTTTTTGGCTGACGCCTTGTCTAGAATGCCCCAATTCAAAAGTCACTGGGAGGAAGTAATCAACTCCATTATTTCCCTGCCGCAATCTGCTTCTCAAATAACAACTAGATCACAAACACAAGGACCACCTGCTGGTCCTGACAATCACTTACTGAAGGAACTAAAGGAGCAATTAGAGACTGACACCTGGTTCAAAGACAACAAATCTATTTTAACCCTTAGGGGAGGACTAGCCTGGAAAGGCTCTAAGTTATACCTCTCAGATGGTCTCAGACTCCAAGCCCTTCAGCGGAGTCATGATGCAAAGCAGGCGGGTCATTTTGGGTTCCTGAAAATGTTGCATTTAGTGCAGAGGCTATTCTGGTGTCCAGGGATGAAAAGAGACATTGAGAGTTATGTGAGGAGCTGTGCTACCTGTACTGCAATGAAAAGACATCCTGGGAAGCCCCCAGGATTGCTGCAACAAGTGGCTGACCCTTCCCAGCCTTGGGAGGAAATAGCTATGGACTTTATAGTGGAGTTGCCTGAGAGCAAGGGAAACACCATAATATGGACTGTAATTGATCTATTTTCCAAACAATTGCATTTCATCGCTTGCTCAGGACTTCCCTCTGCCCAGAAGCTAACCAAGATGTTTTTGAAACACATATATTGCCTCCATGGAGCCCCAAAATGGATTAGTTCTGACAGGTGGGTCCAGTTTGCTGCAAAGTTCTGGAGGGAGTTCGTTAAACTGATTGGGTCAACTCGGGCTTTCGTCGGCTTTTCATCCAAGTACAAATGGAGCAGATGAAAAAGCTAACGCAATGGTGGAACAGTACCTCAGATGCTATGTAAATTACCAGCAGACTAATTGGGCTGACCTCCTGCCTTTCGCAGAGGTAGCCTACAACAATACTGTGCACAGTAGCACTGGACTCAACCCATTTAAAATAGTAACAGGTCGAGATTTTGTGCCTATGCCTGAGTACCCCCAGGAGCCTCCTACTTCCCAGACTTTGGATCAATGGGTGACGTGTTTTCAGGGGATTTGGGTGAATTTGAAGAAAGCATTGACCAAGGCTACCAAGGTTTATAAGGAGCAGGCAGATAAATGACACGCCCCTCAAAAACCATTTTATGTTGGGCAATTGGTTTATCTTTCAACAAAATATTTAAGGTTAAAGTTACCCAGCAGAAAATTGGGGCCAAAGTTCCTTGGTCCTTTTCCCATCACAAAAATCATAAACCCTGTTACAATGGAATTGAAACTTCCACGACTGTCGGGAAAAGTCCACCCTGTGTTTCATTGTAGTCTGTTGAAACCTGTCTCTGAATCCTCTTTAAGACCTATTCCAAAGAAGCCACCAGATCCAGTGGTGGTAGAGGGGGAGACACATTATGAAATAAAATGAATTCTTGATTCTAGGTTGTACAAGGGAAAGTTACAGTACCTTGTTCAGTGGAAAGGCTACCCCGTCAGAAGCTACATGGGTGAAATGCACCAGTGTGAAAGCAGACAGGTTAATAAAAAAGTTTTATGATAAATATCCTCACAAGCCTCTAGGAAATACTTAACATGCTTTTTGTTTCCCATACAGGAGACTCTTTCTTTTTGAGAGGGTCCGACTGTCAACTCTACAATGAGCATGGCTGCAGCCATTTTTTTTATCTTCTCATTCTAGGTTGCCACATAGAATGGAGGGAGGGGGGTTGCCCAGGTGCTTCGTTAGTCAAAATAATCTTCTGTCCCGTGGGAACCAAGGTCATCTGCTGCTCCCGAGACTAGGGACTGGGCATTGCATAAAAAGCCCGCCAAATAATCATATTGGGGAACGTAGTTGTTTGCATAGTTTTGTGGGTGGGACACTTAACTTTGTATTTGGCAATTGTTACTTGTGTATTCAGACTTGGTTTCACTTTTGACCGTGCCGATACTTTGTAACTAATAAACATGTTCTTCAAGGAATTTGCAAGCCTGGGAGTTCTGCTTTGTCTCTGTCTGTCGGAACCATGACAGTACACTAATCGGCATACATTAAAATGAAATTCTGTTGCATTCAGCTCTCAAAGGGTCACCACCTGCAATATACACTACATAAATATGACAAAAATAAATAAATACAGAATTATGCATATACCCATATATTATATGACACAGAGAAACAAGTCTAGTTCGGGTTATGTATACACGTGCATGGCGAGAAAAATGAATCTTGCGAGTTTACCAGACGGATGGCATAGGGAACAAAGCTATTACAGAATCGGGTAGTCCTGCTAGAAATACTTCGAAACCTCCTCGCAGAGGGGAGCAACAGAAACAGACTGTAAAGTGGATGTGTGGGTTCTCTAACAATGCTGTAGAAAAATAAGCTTGCTCAAAGAAACTACAATGGATGGGAACCAGGAAAGGGTAGTATAAAGGGAGGACGTAAAATAAACACATAGGTAAAATTATTATATGGATTTTCAGAATGGGAAAGGAAGAACACAAGCTGTAAAAACAGCTGCAAGAGGAAATGGCTAGCCAGGGAAAATTAGCTGAACTGAAAAAACAGGAAAAAACCTATTGTTTTAAGGAGCCATAAAATATCAGCGCTCAAAATAACTAATTGAATATGTCTAATATTTTATATTATTAATGTACATGTGAATATGATTTAGTATGTTTAAGGAAGGTAGCAGGAAATATGTGGGAAGCAGTTGGAAAGAGTGTAATCTCATAGTACCTCAGCCAATGGGGAACGAGGAGGGATGTGGCGGCCGGGACAGGGTTGTATAAAGAAGGGGATATTTTGGGTTGGAACTTTGGAGAGAACCAAGCTTTGATAGCTTCTCTCTGCGCTTATTGCAATAAACGAAACAAAAAGGCCTTCACTATGTCTTGGCTGGTTATTGGTCAGGCGAGCTTGCCTCTGGTCATGAAGGAAAGTAGTCAGGAGCACATAATAATGTGTAGCTGAGCATCATTAGCATACCCATGATACCAGACCCTGTGCCGACATAATAATAATAATAATAATAATAATAATAATAATAATAATAATAATAATAATAATAATAATAATAATAATAATAATAATAATAATAATAGTAAGTGAATCATGCAGTCATTAAGCGAATCTGGCTTCCCCCGTTGACTTTGCTTGTTGGAAGCTAGCTGGGAAGGTTACAAATGGTGATCACATGACCCCAGGACAGTGAAACTGTTATAAATATATGCCAGTTGCCAAGCACCCAAATTTTAATCATGTGACTGTGGGAATGCTACAATGGTTGTACGTGTGAAAAATAGTCATAAATAACTTTTTTCAGTGCCATTGTAACTTTGAGATAAGAGCCGTGGTGGCGCAGTGGTTAGAATGCAGTACTGCAGGCTAACTCACTGCTCACTCCAGGGGTTTGATTCTAAATGGCTCAAGGTTGACTCAGCCTTCCATCCTTCCGAGGTTGGTAAAATGAGGACCCAGATTGTTGGGGGCAATATGCTGACTCTGTAAACCGCTTAGAGAGGGCTGTATAGCACTATGAAGCGATGTATAAATCTAAGTGCTATTGCTATTTGAACGGTCACTAATGTAAGTCAAGGTCTACCTGTAGAAAGACCTGAGTCTAAATTATCCACAATACCGTGTTTCCCCCAAAATAAGACCTGGTCTTATTTTATTTTATTTTTTGCCTCCAAAAGAGGCACCAGGTCTTATTTTCGGGGAATGTCTTTTCCACGGTCTCACCTCATGGCTGTGGCATCGACAGCCGCACCCAGCTGGCCCAGTTCTTCTGCGGCTGGTCGTCCCCAGCCTCCATTTCACTGTCAGGGGCCTTCAGGAAATGCCTCTGCAGCTGAATGGAGCTCTGGATTGACGCACATGGCGCCCCTGGCCTTCATTTCGCCATCAGAAGCCTTTCCTGAAGCAGGTGCGGGACATGTGGGGTAGCTCCACCTCCCCACCCCCGCCCTAGCTTGATTTTTAGGCGTGTACCTCGCCCCAAAACTAGAACTTATTTTGGGGATAGGGCTTATATTAGGCCCACCCCCAAAAATCAAGCTAGGTCTTATTTTCAGGGTAGATCTTATTTTCGGGGAAACACAGTAATTGGGTTGAGCAAAGGCTTCTTGAGCAGGAGGGGCTCCATATCCTTACAGAAGTAATAGATATCCCTTCACCCAAAGCACTGCTTAATGCTTGAATTCTAGTCTCCTGCCACTTTACGAGAGGCATCAATCAAGCATGAGGGGCAGGGATCCAACTGAGAAGTGACAGAGCTTGACACTAGAGAGCCAGCCCTATTCATTTCCTTACAGGACTCAGGTTTAAACTGATCCCAGAGAAATTCACAGGACAAAGTTGCAATCACCTCTATTAGCACCATCCAACTAGATTCCAATTCTAATAAAATCTGAGTGGTTTTATCTGCCACTTTGTCCCCTTAGCTTAGATATTATAGGTCAGGGGTCCCCAACACCCGGTCCATGGACCGGCACTGGTCCACGGACTGGCACTGGTCCACAGCATGCCAGCAACCAGGCCACACAAACAAGCAAAGCCCCATCCACAGGATGCATGTAGTACACAAAACCACACCCCCTCTGGTCCGCAGAGAAACCTTTCTCCACGGCACCAGTCCCTGGTGCCCAAAAGGTTGGGGACCTCTGTTATAGGTGACCATCTTTCCTTAAACGGGAACCAGTGAATTTAAAAAGAGCAGCTGTGGGCATGCAGCAGATGTAATAAGAGTGGTAATATAGTTCCTTTTTACTGCTTGAATTGCTACTATGTAGGCTTGTACAGGAGCTCTTACCAATGTCCAACCAGATTCAAAATGGGTTTTCTTCCAGTGACACTCTAGGCATCTCCACTGCTGCTCCATATCCCTGAGCTACTAATAAACCAAGGAGCTGCAGTGGATTGGGGAGAGACAACCCCAGTACAATCTGGTCAAGCACCCTAATTATCCCTTTATTCCACTAGGCAACCAGGGTCTTGGCTAAACTGCTTACCAGATCATTGGGAACCTTGCCCAAGGGCCCTCTAAAAACCCACTGGATCCATTCAGTGTCTGGAGTAGACCTATCTAATAGGTCCTTCCCCACTAAGGGTGGGGGTGGTTCCAGCATGAAATCCCAAAGGTGCTTTTTCATGAGGCAACTGGACTTTGTTTTTCTTTGAAGATGTTTCACTTCTCATACAAGAAGCTTCTTCAGCTGACTGGATGGTGGGAAATGGAAGGATTTATACTCCTTGCAGACAGCTGGTCATTTGCATTCTTTTAGAGAGTCTTTGAGGCCACCTGGAGGTTTATCTGAGTAGTGCAAATGGGTGTGGAGCCTTCTTGGAACTGTTGAAAGGACTGTGTTGTAGACTGGAGATAGATATCGTATCCCTCCCCCTCTGTTGAGAGAGAGCTGTTCAGTTTTGACATAGATGGCATCTTTGATCCCTCTTTCAAACCAGTGTGAAAGTTTTCATATCTGTTCATCTAGAGCAGGGGTGTCAAACTGGCGGCCCGTGGCCCGGATGCATCACATGCAGGCCATGCCCACCCCAGTTCCGCAAAGGCAAAAAACATCGCAATACATCACATGATGCGATCGAGTTTGACACCCATGATCTAGAGTAGCATCTCTTGATGCTAGCAGTTTCAGGGATGACACACACCCCATCCAGGGACAAACTAGAAACCTGGGGAGGGTAGATCTCTGAGAGATGAACTCTCCCTTTTCCTACCCAGATTTTGGTAATGCAAGTCAGGTCTGCCCTCTCATCCACAATTACGGATGACGATAGTTATGTTAAGGAGAGGTCTGGCATTCAATACTGTAGTAGGAGCTGAACCCCCAGGGTTCCAGCATTTCTGCACTGAACTATTTCCAACTAAGAACCAATATATCTACCATTACATCAGGGCAGACAGTTTCTCAGGTTTTCTGTAACATATTTCTTGTGAAGTGGTGAAGAGTTCATTCTTTTCACTTTTCACTGATAACTTACAGTTGAAATGACTGTTTACAAAACTGTCTCCAGAATCATTATCAGTCTGATGAATACAGTACTATATTTAAGATACTGCTGTGGTCTCACCATTATTCCAATGCATTGTGGGAATATTTTGAGAAACCTATGAAAAAGGGCAAGTTACATGCTTGAAAAGCCATTCCTTGGGTAGGCTGAGTGTAATGCTTCTCTGAATTTCATAATAGCTGGTCTGCTGGGGGTTTTTTTCCAAATCAAAGCATAGAATTACATTCTAAATGGTCTACTTACTCTCCACACACGCAGGTAGTCACCACTGGTTGCCAAAAGGTCTGGATAAACCCCTTTAGTATCTGGTATCCACATGAGCTTGGTAGTAGGATAAGGGTGGTCAAAAGTATTTCTGCAAATGAATTCAGAGCTTTCTTCATCCAACCCAACAAGCTGAACCTATGAGAAAAAATGTGTTTGTGTGCATGTGTGTATATACACACACATTCATTCATATTCCAGTCCATCTGTCACCTACATTTTCTGAAGTCCCAAGGTGTAATAGGCTTTCAGGACAAAGACTAGACAAACTGAGACAAACAGAGGTAAGGAAAAATGGCTGCAAGCCAAACTGATTAAGTAAAGCTAAATAAATCCCAATGTCCAGATGGTACTTACCCAAGAACTCTTGAAGCAGTTAAATATAAAATTGCCATCTTTTCACACAAAAAAAACTTTTAAACACTGCCACTTGTTCTAAAGCACTGGAAAATAATTTTTCTAAGGAGATTGAGGGGCAATAAAGGAAGTTATAGGCCTGATAATTTGTTCCAGGGAAAAATTGGAAGAATTATTAAACAGAAAATAATACCAATAAAGGAGAATAGTTGTAACTCAGGGTTGAAAGGAGGGGTGCTTGGTGCTCTCTGAGCTTGCTCGTTTTCTTGCAGACATTTCATTACCCAAACTAGGTATCATCATCAATGCTCTGATGATGTTGTTACCTAGTTTGAGTAATGAACTGTCTGCAAGAAAACAACCAAGCTCAGAGAGCACCAAGGACCCCTTAGAAAACAATACATAGTAGTAGTCTTGCTGAAAAGGAACCAAAAAGAAGTCTTGTCTCGCTAACCTTCCAGCTTCTTTCAGGGTGTCAAAAAGGACATGCAGAAGGGTAACCCAACAGATATTCTACACTTGAACTTTCAAAAAGCCATTTGACAAAGTCCTTCACCAAAGGTTCCTGAGCAAACTCAGCTGCCTTGGGTTAACAAATGCTGTTATGGATAGGGAACTTTAAAAAAAAATCAAGAAACTGAGAATAGGAATAAATGAACAATTCTCATACTGCAAGTCATGCAAAATGAGCTATCTCGGGGATTGGTGTAAGGACTGCTTTTAATTTGTATAAAACCTATCTGGAATTAGGGCTGATCGGACCATGTTTGCTAAATACATCAAAATATTACACACCAAACTAACAGAATAACAGAGTTGGAAGGGACCTTGGAGGTCATCTAGTCCAACCCCCTGCTCAGGCAGGAAACCCTATACCATTTCAGACAAATGGTTGTCCAATCTCTTCTTAAAAACCTCCAGTGTTGGAGCATTCACAACTTCTGGAGGCAAGTTGTTCCATTGATTAATTGTTCTGTCAGGAAATTTCTCCTTAGTTCTAGGTTGCTTCTCTCCTTGATTAGTTTCCATCCATTGCTTCTTGTCCTGCCTTCACGTAATTTGGAGAATAGCTTGACTCCCTCTTCTTTGTGGCAACCCCTGAGATATTGGAACACTGATATCATGTCACCCCTAGTCCTTTTTTTCATTAAACTAGACATACCCAATTCCAGCAACCGTTCCTTATATGTTTTAGCCTCCAGTTCCCTGAGTATCTTTGTTGCTCTTCTCTGCACTCTTTCTAGAGTCTCAACATCTTTTTTACATTGTGGTGACCAAAACTGGATCCAGTATTCCAAGTGTGGTCTTACCAAGGCATTATAAAGTGGTATTAACACTTCACGTGATCTTGATTCTATCCCTCTGTTAATGCAGTCTAGAACTCTGTTGGCTTTTTTTTGGCAGCTGCAGCACTTTTAAATCAAAAACTAATTGTGATGAGCTCCAAGAGCAACCTTCCAATCTGGATGAATGGGCTTCAGAATGATAAATGCAGTTCACTGTAAATAAATATATGGTGTATGTTGGCACAAAAATTCCAAATTAATTCCAAAAATTCACGTATACATACAGAGCCCACAGTCACTGATTAAGAAAAGGTATCTTGGAAGTCAGGGCAGATGGCTTAATGAAGATATCAACCCTGTTTGCAGCTGCTATAAAAATGTTAAATTGTAACAGAGTCATTAGGAGGAGAACCAAAAATAGAACTGTTGGTATGATATTCCCTTTATATAAATCTATGGTAAGACCACACCTTGGCTACTTTTTTGGACACACTTTAAAAAGGGTGTAGCGGGGTTCCCTTCATCACATGCCCCACCCATCCCCTCACACGCTTCAGCTAAAATGCAGTTGGTTTCCCCCCCCCCCCGTATGTATTGACGGGGATGCAAAGAATACGATCGGTAACAAATGCATTGGGGGGGCCGTCCAGCCCAGGTATTGGTGTATATATATGTGTATATATATACACATACATCGGACAAACCAACAGAAGAATAAATGCACGCATTGAAGAACACAAGAACTCAATCAGAAAAGAGGAACCAACTTCTTCCCTGGTCCAACACCTTAAAGCCACAGGACATAAAATTGACTTTAAAAAGACCAGAACTATCGCCAAAACTGAACACTTTAACAACAGAATAATCAGAGAAGCCATCGAGATAGAGAAACGCCCACACAGCATGAATAAACGAGATGATACCTCCCGCCTACCAGCCATTTGGAAACCCACCCTTATTGGCAAACGAGTTCCTAACACAAAGAATGACACCAGACCCACACTCACGAAAACCACACAGGATGTCACCACCACACTCCACGCAAAAAGCAAACCCAAACCCACACAGATGATGAGGCACGACCACAAACTAGAAGCCAGTCCACAGCTGCATCATTAGCCACTTTAAACCCCTCCAATCCATACATGAAGCAAACTGACACCCACCATAAAGATGTGGCACGACCACGAACACGAAGCCAAACAACAGCAAGGCAGCTCACCATCTCAAATCCCCCTGCAACTCAGACTAACCAGAGCACAACAAAGCCCCCACCCAAACAGAACACTCCCCCATCCAATCAGAGCACAGCCAACCCCCCATCCAATCAGAGCACAGCCAAGCCCCTTAACCAATCAGAACACACCTCTACCCAATCAGAACACAGCCAAGCTCCCACCCAATCAGTTCAAACCCCACTGGCAGTTAAAAGGAAGAAACAGCTGCGATCACACTTTACTCGTAGAAGCACGAAGCTGAAGACACCAGCCTGAAGATGACGAATGTGACTTCGTCGAAACGTCGGCAAGACACTTCCAATTTTACGCGGGAGAAAACCCGAATTACCAAAGACCTACATACAAACACCCACGAAAACCTCAGAAAACATATATATATATATATAGGTCTTTAGTTATTCGGGTTTTCTCCCGCGTAGAATTAGAAGTGTCTTGGCGACGTTTCGACGAAGTCACAACTTATATATATATATATTAAGAATATATATATATATATATATA
>NW_015387485.1:19477-20503 GCF_001527695.2 Protobothrops mucrosquamatus | reverse complement strand
AAAGGACCTAGCTTTCGTTGGATCCTACCAACATCGTCAGGGTAAAGAATAACTCAATGGGAGAAACCATTTATAGGCCAGCCAACGCCTGCGCCCGGGCCCTAGATCTCGTGACGGGTCCTGGATAACCAATCAATGTGTGCCCCTCATCACTCTCTTTAACTATCCTTGCATTGACACTCACACCCCCATTCCTCCGTGTCCGTGCACCGTGAGGACGCTTAGCCTCACCTGGCACACAAGTGCCATCAAGTTGTCCTCTCTTCTGCTCCTTATTCGCCCCCATCCAATCCGGCTCGGGCTGTAACCCAGCAGTCACGTCCCCACCCTCCATTTCGCCGATGCTAAGTGCGTGCGGGGGTGGGAGCTTCCACGCCTCGTCCGGACGATCTCCCTTGTTGTTTTCTCCCGTCCGGCTCCACCTGGCTCGCAACTCCAGAGTCGCCCTCCTATCCTCCATCTCATCCTGCGACAACTCTCAGGCACACACAGCCACCTCCAGTCGAGGGAGTCCTGGGCTACCTTTCTTCCGTACGCCTCTCAGCGGGGAAACTCCTTTTGGGCATGGCGGGTGGGTCGGGTGCGGTGGTGGTCCGGATCGCCGTGTTATAGCGATCCCCATAGCAGTGGAGTCGGCGCAACTCTCCAAACAGCAACAGCGCCGCATCCCCAGTCGCACGCTCTCCTTTTCTTCCCCCAAACTCCTCTCATGGCACTGGGTGGCATCCAGTGCAACAGCTGCCAAGCTCCCAATATTCGTAGGCTCCGTCTGCAACGGCCTCACACCAGCGTCCAAAGTCGGGGGAGTATCGGCACGTAAGCCACTGTTCCTTTTTCGGGCATTGTCTCTCCCGAGTGGGGGAGGAAGGGCAGGGTCGCAGTTCCTATTGTGGTTAGTCCATGTCGGCTGCTTGCATGCCTCCCACGTCCTTAACGTTAAATACGCCGGGCGCAGGTCTATATGCCGATTAATGGACCCCTCGCGCGACAACCAGGCCTCCTTAAGTAGCCTGCCACTTTTGGTGG
>NW_015387485.1:11936-17098 GCF_001527695.2 Protobothrops mucrosquamatus | reverse complement strand
TCCTCCGCTCGTGCTAAGATGTCAATCACCTCCCCCTCCCCACCCTTCATCCAGCGGGGGGGCGTTGAGGGTGCAGGGGTGCCCCCCCTTTCGTGCTCACCTCCCTGTTGTCTCTCCTCACTCTCAATCTTCATGGTGATTTTCCTACTACCCCCCCACCATCTTTCAACACCAATCCTTTGGTGTGTTCTTTCGTCTGCGCACATGCGGATGCAGGTCGCCTCCCCCTCTCTGCTTCTCCTCCAGCGGGGGGTTGTTGGGGGCGCGGGGGTATTTTCTCTTCCATGTTCACTCTCCTGAATTTCACCCTCCCCACTTTCAATCATCATGGTGGGTCTATTCCCCCCCCACCATCGCTCACGTTCTCTCCTCCCCTCTCCCTTCCTGGCCTCAGCTATCCAGTCCAACCTTTCCTTCACACGCACGCGGGTGCAGGTTGTCTCACCCTCTCTACCTTTCCTCCAGCGGGGGGGCGTTGGGAGCGCGAAGCGCGCCGCGGTGTTTGCCGTACTCTGCGGCCCCCCTGACACCTCTGGTACGGGGGGAGCACTCGCCTTCTCATATCCACATCCCGTCCTACCAGTTCCTTTCTGCCAGTCCTCTGATATGGGGAGGGTGGTTTTCTCTTTTCTTTCCTCTTCGTACCTACGATCCCACCACTCAACCTTCCTGGCCCCATCCTCAACTCTCATACCGGAGTCCCCCCTCTCTTCTTTCTCCTCCCTTACACTCTCACACCTAACCTTCCTCCTCACACCCAGGGAGCCCTTTCTCCTTCCAACCCCCTCCCCCGATCCATCATCCATCGGAGCGCGCCTTGCTCCCACCAAGGGGCTGGTGCACGCAGAGCTCTGATGGTAGCAGGTTGCTGTCATGGGATGTGTCTCAGTCACCATGTCCGCAGGCGTACTCCTTCTACCTCCTCCTTCCGATGGTGTCCTCTCCATTGGGGGAGCACATTCGTCCTTGCGTTCACACTCGGCATCCTGTTGCGCTCTCTGGGAGCGCGTGAATGGTCTGGAGCTGTATGTCGTGATCTTCTTCCTTTTTCGTGGCCCTCCATGTCCCTGATGTGGGGGTGTCCCTCGGGGGTGATCGATCATGTTGGTTGCCAGGTCGCAGGGTCCGGTGTTAGTTGCAAGGTCGCAGGGTCTGGTGTTAACGGTATCCAGATCTTTCAATACGTTGACCCTTTGTTTAAGAGGTCTGGTGGGGAGAAGGGGTGCTTCATCTGGCGGCCAGTTATCCCTCATTCGGGCGCACTTGGGGCTTGTGATTTTCGCCGTCCTACCTGTCGAGGTGCGTCCCGAAGCGTTAGATGGTTTCCTTCTGGGAGGGTTTCTCCATCGACCAGGTCCGTAGGGCGGCGTGCGCCGGGCACAGGTCAATATGGCGGTTGATGGACCCCTCGTCGGAGAGCCAGGCTTCCTTCAAGAGCCGGCCCCCTTTCGTACTGTCCATAGCAACCACCTGCGTGTTATTGAAGTCAAACCCGTGCCCTGACTCTTCCATGTGCGCCACGATTTGGGAGTATTGTTCTCCTCTCTTGACCGCCAGCCGGTGTTCATGCACCCTGGTCCGTACATTTAATAATTGCAATGATTTGGCTACATAATGCGCCTTATCCAGCACCACTGTGGCTCTCCCTTTATCAGCGGGGAGTATCACAATGGTACTGTCCCTTTTAAGTTGTCCCAGGGCCTCTATCTCATTTCTGGTTAATGCCCGATAGTGCCTATGGTGCATGAGTAGCCCAGTGACTTGTTGCCTAACCAGATTAACCGAGTCCTCCCCCATACCCCCGTGGTGCATGGCGGGCTCCAACGCAGCGATAAAATCCAAAAAGTTAGCATCGCTAAGATTATGTCCTATATGTCCTACATCGCGTTGCAGCAGGGCGAGTTGGGGGTGAGTAAGGTTCTTTGAAGATAAATTATGGACCAGATTACCCATTCCCTCATTACCTTTCTGCACCATAGGCACTATCGGGCATTAACCAGAAATGAGATAGAGGCCCTGGGACAACTTAAAAGGGACAGTACCATTGTGATACCCCCCGCTGATAAAGGGAGAGCCACAGTGGTGCTGGATAAGGCGCATTATGTAGCCAAAGCATTGCAATTATTAAATGACAGAACAGCCTACAGAATCATTAAAAAAGATCCTATGGTGACCCTAAAGAACAAAATCAACAAACTACTTGATAGCTTTAAAAGAGCAAAAAAACTCGATGATGACACCCTGAGAAGAATACGGCCCAATGACGTGGCACTTCCGAGGTTTTATGGGCTGCCAAAGATCCATAAGGAGGGTGTCCCACTTCGCCCCATTGTCTCATTTAGAGGCACCCCCATTTCGGGACTGGCGAAGTGGCTTAGTGATCGCATCGCCTATTTGGTGAATGGCAGCCCTACCACGGTCAGCTTGGCAGAAGAATTCTTAGAGAAGATCAGGACCCTTAGGGTGGAAGAGGATGAGGTGATGGTCTCTTTTGACGTCACCTCACTCTTTACTTCCATCCCTCAAGACCTAGCAGTTAAAGTTCTGAAAGATCAGCTAGAAAGACAAGGAAGGGCTGACCACCGGGATTCCCTGCAAACCAAAGATCTAGTACAACTCTTAGAGTTGTGCCTGGCAACGTATTTCACTTTCCAGGGTGTCATATACGAGCAAGTAAAGGGCACACCTATGGGCTCCCCAATATCCAGCGTGGTAGCAGAGGCGGTTCTCCAACAACTGGAACAGGAGGCCATGACCCTCTACCAGCCCAAATTTTGGGCACGGTATGTTGATGACACCTTTGTGGTCATTAAACAGTGCCACCGGACTGGCTTTATGGGGGTGTTGAATTCAATATATCCGGACATCAAATTTACGGTGGAGGAGATCCAAGGCTCGATAGCCTTTCTGGATGTTTTACTCCAGCGCTCAATGGATGGAGCTTTGAACACCAAGGTCTATCGTAAGCCAACACATACGGATCGTATCCTCCACTACCATAGTAACCATCCGGCCCCCCATAAGGCCAGCTGCATCAGGACCCTGTTCAAACGGGTGTACTCGCATTGCAACACAGCTGAGTCAAGGTGTTCTATCCCAGCCTATTGCCGTTCTTGTTAGAGGCACAAGGACCAAACCCCTGCTGATACAATAGGCTGGAGACTTTAAAACAAAACAAAATCCCTTTTATTTGGGTGACAAACCTGTCAATAAGTCCAAAACACAAACAGCAAAACTCAAGTCCAAAGGAAGGAAATAGTCCACAGGAACACGTTGCAAACAAGACGAACAGACCAGGATTCCAAGAAGCACTTTGCAAACGGTTGCCTTCAGCAACCAGCAACGCCCACACCTCCCCTTTTTATACAGCAGTCCCAGGGCGTTGCCTCTCATTGCCTTCTCCTTTTACTTTGGAGTAGTCGCATAGACTGTTGTTGTTTTTTTCTCGCTACTTGACGTCTGCGAGCATCAATTAGCACATCCAGGTGTGAGCCTTCTGAATCTGACTCATGCTCCTCACACAGCTGAGCTTCATCAGAAACACGACTGGAGGGGCCAGGCTCTTCATCAAGCCGTGAGTCCTGTAATTCATCAGAGCCTCCCTCTGACCCTGACGGCCTCTCAACGGCCTCCTCCACCTCATCCTCAGATTCCTCAGACACAGCTGTTGGGAACACAGGCTGGCACGGAATCACAACACAAGGGCAGAAGAAAAGAAACATCTGTTTCGTGTGTGCCGGATGAATGGATACCCCCCCCCCGATTCATCAAATGGCACAGCATGATACCAGAACCCCGAAATAGACAGCAGGATGAAGAACCCCCGGTACGGGCTACATGGGTGTCCCTACCATATATCAGCAATGTGTCTGAGGCCACGGCCAGGTTGCTGGCACCATACAATATAAAAGTGGCCCATAGGCCCAATCAGACTCTGCGGACAAAAGTGATGCGTTCTAAGGACCAACTCCCCACCACCGAGAGATCAACGATGGTCTATAAGATTAATTGCATGGACTGCCGGAGCAATTATGTAGGCGAGACATCGAAGAGACTAAAAACACGCCTACACGAACATCAACTAGCAATCAGACGAGGTGAACAACACTCGCAGATTTGGGCTCACATGGCCGAGTATAACCATCGTTTTGATTTTGGGAATACCCAGGTCTTGACCTGTGATACCACGAAGGGAGGCCGCTTGCTGAAGGAAGCGTGGTACTCAGGAGTTGATTCCATCAACCGGCACGTGGACTTATGTCCGGCACACCAAGCTCTAAGAACATGGAGCACGGGTAACCGTACTAATGCCCAAAGGGAGCTTCACCATGAGCTAAATAATCGGAACAGGGACGTGACTCGGACTTTTCCTCCCCCTCCTCCCCTGATCCACTGTACTAGTGAATCTTTGGATAACACTCCCCACGTGCCAGGAAGACAACCGCAGCTGATCCAGCAGCAGATTGATTCCAACATACAGCTCCCGCAGGACCCTCCACGACCCATTGAAAGCGAGCCCTCCTCGGAATGGAAAGGTGGGGTACGGAGTAACAGACTAGGACCAGAGAGATCGAGGAGTAGATGGGATGTGATGGAGTCGGAAGAACATGATGAAGGTGAGCCACCCCCTTCCCCCAGGGGGATCGTCAGGCATGCGATGGTGACTCGGCCACGGTTGAATGAAAGAAGACACTCCTCTCCGGTGCATTTGGCATGGGGTCAGGCCATCAAACAACAGTTACGATCAAGGCAGAGGAGCCCTGAGAAGGATGACGACCAGGAGTTGAGTGTAAAGGAAGGCGATGCCCGACAGCAACGGACCGAACAATGGAGTGCTCCCAATGGGATGGCAGCGAGGAGCGCTTTGAGTACATGTGGGAGGAGGGTGATTGGAATGGACAGCAGATGCCTTGGGGTGGTGCACGGGAGGGAAGAAGAGGAAAAAGTGCAGAGCGATGAAAGGGTTACACATGGAGGAGGAGTGAAGACCGGTATCCTGAATCCACTTAGTGCTGAAGCTGCCGATCAAGTGAGGTGTGAGAGAATGCAAGCTAGTAACAAAGGAATGTATGTTAAAGGAGGTAAGCTTGAATTATACTCCAAACAGCTGGGGCCAACGACGCACTCCAAGAGCCGGAAGCAGACGCTTGATAACAGGACGT
>NW_015387485.1:5575-6813 GCF_001527695.2 Protobothrops mucrosquamatus | reverse complement strand
AAGAAGGGAGATGGTTGGAGGATGAGAACGAAGGAGTAGTGAGAGTGGTGGGAACACGGGTGAGAGAGGAGTCAGACAGCGCTACGGGGAAGAAGGAGGGGCGAAGTAAGATGGGATTGCAAGTGGCCATGAAAAGAAAAAAGGTTAGTGAACAGCAAGATGAGGTCCCAAACGAAGGGGTGCCGCCCCCTCCCGATGAGCAAGTAGAACAAGGGAAGAGAGGAGGTGGGAAAGAGAGAACCAGGAACGCAACAACTCGCAAAAGAGCAATCAAGGATGCGAAACAGGAGGACTATCGGGGCCCGGTCACGAGATCGAGGAGCCGGGTGCAAAATGCATCACTCCCATAAAAACAGCCACCCACTGATGGTTCGGCCTTTCTGCCGGCATCTTCAGGGGTCCGTGTCGGTCAATGGGAGGGCACTCCTTATATTACGGCCGCCTTTGCACCCGGTCCATAGGTGCTGTCGCGATGTTCCACCGGCCAATCGCTGCTCTAGTTCCGTTCTCATTTCAATGAGTTGATCTACCTGGACCATGCCTACTTCACACGATCGTTCCACACCCATTCTCTGTTTCTTGCCTATTCCTTATTCAATAAGCACGCCTCTCCTTTTCTTCGGTCTTCTCCCTTTTTCTCTCTTACCATAGGCCCCCACCTCCTCTCTCTCTCTCTCTCCACCGGAGTTTGGCCAAAAAAGGTCCAAAAAAACGACAGAAGAGAACGCAATGCAAAGGAAACATCTGGAATACAAATTGACCGACTAGGGCCGGTGACGCGATCTAAGAGCTGGGTGCAAATGTCAGCTAAACCTATTTAAATCATCTTTGTTAACTGGCTCTTTAGCCCTGATGATGTTGGGAGTTCCCAACGAAAGCTTGGCGGTTTTAGTAAATTTAAGCTTTTTTACTTAAATCCTCCTGGTGGTCGTATGTTATTTATTTTGAGTATCTATCTATCTATCTATCTATCTATCTATCTATCTATCTATCTATCTATCTCTATAAATACTTTATGTTGGTTAGATATATAGGTTAGTTATATATACAGGTGAAACTCGAAAAATTAGAATATCGTGCAAAAGTTCATTTATTTCAGTAATGCAACTTAAAAGGTGAACCTAATATATGAGATAGACTCATTACATGCAAAGCAAGATAGTTCAAGCCGTGATGTGTCATAACTGTGATGATTATGGCTTACAGCTCATGAAAACCCCAAATCCACAATCTCAGAA
>NW_015387485.1:0-2496 GCF_001527695.2 Protobothrops mucrosquamatus | reverse complement strand
AACTTTGAGGCTATTTCTGAGTGTTTTTCTAGGCCTTGATATCTGTGGTTTAATCCTATTATCATATCCTGCTTCCCTGGGGCTGGGCTAATGACTCTTAAGAGTTTGGGTGGGGTATGCAGATTTTCTCTTTGTCTTCTTGAGTTCTCTGGCTCCAGCTTTCTGATGGTTTTACATCTGCATTTGTATAGGGCTGGCTACTGCTTGGGGCAAAGAGATGAGGATAGGGTTGGTTTTTGGTTTTAAAAATCCTTTTGAGGAAAAATATATTTTTCTGCCCTTTTAATATTTCCTTCTTTGGGCTAACTTCCCGCAAAGCCCGTACAACTTCTGAATGCAAGCTGTTCCACTGTTAATTGTCCTCACTGTTAGGAAGTTTCTCCTTAATTCCAGTGTGGGAAGAACTGGAGAAAGAAATATTTTGGGAAATATTAAAAAGGCAGAATATATTTCCCCAAAGGATCTTAAAGGCAGAAACCAACCAACCCACCCACCCCCCAAAGTCTCTCTGCCCCAAACAGAAACCAGGTCTGCAGAAATGCAGATGTGATAATCTTGTCAGAAAGATTGGAGCCAGGAAGCTTGGATTAGAAAGACAAAAATCCCTAGAATCAACAATCCCTCACACCAAAAAATCCAACAGTCATCAGCCACAGCCCCAGGGAAGCAGGATATGTATGACCTTTGGGACATAATAGAATTAACCCACCACCATCAGAATACCAGAAAGAGGACTTCCGCTTCCGGATCACGGCAGGCTCAGCCACACGAAGTGCTGTCGCTCTTCGTTGGCTGTTTTCTCTCCACCGGTAGACCCTTATGCGGGTCTTAAATCGCCCTGGAGGGGCGACCACCATCGAGGAGGCTTTTGCTCGGCTGCGGTGGAGCGGCGGCTCCCCCTACAGTCCGAGCTAACTCCGTAAGGCCGACGGAGAAGAAGATCGGCCAGTAAAATGGCCGATCACTTCGCTGTGCCAGCTGAAGTCAGAAAATCATCTAAGCATAAAGAACCACCATGGTGAATCTGGGTGAGACCTTTCCTCCCTCTCTCCGTCCTGACTATTTGCTTGAACTATTTTTCCTGCAAAGAGCTTGCTTTTTGGATGACTTCCCTGTTCTAAGAAAGCGGTGTCTGTCTGTTTGGGGGGGGGGAAATAGGGAAAAGGGAAAGGCTGTGTGAAAATGGAATGGAAAAATGAATGAGAGAATTGGATTTGGGCAACCAGCTGGTAAGGCCCTGTAAGCAAAGCCCAGGTCTGGGAAGGAGGTGCTCAAGGTCGCTGCTTGGGAAAAAGCAGGTAGAGCCTCCCAGACTCCTCTAAGTCCAAACAGTAAAAGTAGAAGTATGAACACTGGTAAAGTTGTTCAGGAAAAATTGTGAATGGTTGTGAAAAGCCAGTGGAAGGAGGTGCCCATACCTGCTGGTTGGGGACAGCAGGTCCTCTCAGGCCCCTTTTTGGTCTGCAAACTGACAGTGCTGTGTTCCCTGGTTAGGAGGGGCCCTTACTCTGCGTTGGGAACCAGAGTCCTCCCGGACCCTCGTTTTTTTGGACCGAAAACTGTCAGGCAGTGCGGTAGAGATTTTGCCGTGAGGGAGACCCAGCTGGAGCCCATTGAACCCACATCCGAAGGGAAACATGGGAAGCTGTAGCTCAAGGGTCGTACCCGGATCCCCTCTAAGTGATTTGTTGGTGGTGTAGGACGTAATACAAAGAGAAAAGAATTTTAAAATTCTGCTAGAAATTCTACTTAAAATAAGCCACCAAAAGGAAAATACCTTCACTCTTATTTTGTCTGGCCAACAAAATAGAGTGAAGTGAAGAGAATTGAGTTCCCTTTTGCCTTCCCTTGTCAGGAGGGAATGTTTTAAGCTCATTTAGAGGAAAAAGTTTTATTTGTGCATTTTCTGTATGTGTTGTAAATGGGTTTTATCTGTCTATCCTCCTGAAACATGAGGTATGTCCACCTACAGGAGCCTCATGAGCTCAAGTTTGCTTGAGAAGGGAAATAATCTTCTTAAATTACTTTTCTTATCCTATCAATAATCAGTGAAACTACTATGGAACTAATCCTGGAACACATAAACATTTATTTTCAATCTCTAATGTGGTATTTTTATCTAAATTGTGCATTGGTAATGCTGGGCAAAATGCTGTCATGATGTTTAAATATTTTGAAAACAGATATAAAAGGTAGACTCTCCTGCCCCTGGCAAATTGCACACCTTCAAATATTAGGCTTTTAAAATTATTTGGAGCTTTCAACATTCTCAAGCTGCCCAGCATTTTCAAGTTCCATGTCCTTAAGTCCTCTTTAACATGTTGCAAATGTTCAATTTCAGAAGTGAAACCTTTCATTTTTTGTTCTCTTACCAGAATCCAGCCTCTCTTTTGTCCTCATCTGTGGTGTCCCCATTTTGTCGGCTTATCTGTTTCTTTAACAACTGCAATAATGTCTTTTCAAACTCTGCCTGCAAGCTACCCCCCCCCCCCCCCC
>NW_015387484.1:454869-469290 GCF_001527695.2 Protobothrops mucrosquamatus | reverse complement strand
TATCTTCATTTTAGATATCCAAAGGGTTTTGCGGCTCCCTGTGTTTTGTTTTCAGTGGGAAATGGGTCCAAGTGGCTCTTTGAGTATTTTGGGTTGCCTACCCCTGGGCTAGCTGTTGGTTTGATGACTGGTCATGCTAGACCTCCAAAAGATCATGCAACTCACACCACAAAAATATATATTTTAAAAGCAATAGCCAACACTCAAATGCACATGCCCAGTATCTATGTGTTATTTACAAGTAGAGAAAAAAATTCACAGACAACCCTCCCCGCCCCATTCCTTTATTGCTATTGAGATCCCTAAAGAAGTGAGGGCAACTTTCAGTTTGAATAAACCTTGAGAGAGTGAATGGTGCTTACAATAATTCTGTTTTGAGCAGAATATTGCATTTATTCTAGCTTGTCAAAGAGTGTGCACTCCCTAAGAGAGAAGCCTTGATTCTGCAAGGCAGTTTTATTCTACAGAGGAGGTGGGGCTTCTTTTCTTTTGTTGGTTTGTGTTTTTGATTACTTTTAGAAGGTCATAAAAGTAGGTAGTCTGAATGGAAGGTCTAGGGATTCAGCAACAGAAGGATTGGCCTATACTAGGAATCCTTAATACATTGCCCTAGAACAGAGGTTCCCCCACCTTTTGGGCACCAGGGACCGGTTCCATGGAGAGAAGTTTTTCTGCAGACCAAAGGAAGCGTGGTTTTGTGTGCTGCCTGCATCCCGTGGATGGGGCTTTGCTTGTTTGTGCGGACAGGTTGCTATCATGCTGCGGTCCAGTACTGATCCACGGAGCAGAGGTTGGGGACCCCTTCCCTAGAATGAATTCTGGATAATTATTAAATTATTAGGGAGGAAGGGAATCTTATGGGGCAGTGAATTTTAGAGGTTTCTGAATTTTGTGAGACATTTTCTGCTCCAAGTGTCTCCTAAACTTATTTCTTTTTATAAAGGGAATAGAAGTATGCAGGTATATTGCAGAGCCTAAATGCAAAAGAGCAAAAAAAAAAGAGAGATAAATTTCCAATATTCTTTTTTCTCGTTTTATCTTTTGGGTTCTATTATTTTTCATTTATGTTTAGGTATTGTTCTGTTTAACTATGGAGAGGCTTTTGGTGTATTTTGGTGCCTTGTCTATATTCTATATATTTTTAAAAAATAAAATAAAATAAAATAACTAATTAAAACAAAAAAGCTAAATTTCCTATAGGGAATGTGCATGTTCAGTACAGGATTTTGCTATGGAAGCATTAGTGAGTAAGTTATAAATATCTGTACCTATCTGCACATTTTATATTCAGTTCATATAAATCCGACATAATAATTCTTTTAAAAACTTCATGCTTAGCCATATATGTTCTTTGATATATGTGTATGCTTCACAAGTAATGCTGGAGCTGACAGAATGATTACTTGGTTTCACCAGATATGATATGAAGAATATGAAGAATTGTCAAGAACTTCTTAAGTAGTTTAGACTAGTAATGGATAGGTCTAGTAAATATTATGATTTGTTTGTCATCAGAAAGAAAAAGGCTGGGGAAAAAAACCTTACCAAATCCATTAGTTTATGACTTTCATTATTCATAAAACTCAATTATGTTTGCTACAAAATGATTAATATACAGATAGTTATAGTGATATCCATGACAAGGAGACAAAACTTTCTCACACGTGGAAAATCATGGCTTGACAAAGAATGGATGCCATTTTTATTATTCATAACCAAACATTCTCTGCTATGTGCAAATAGAATCCCAGAAACTGAAGCCACAGATATAATAAGAATTATTCTGATCTCTTAGCACAGAACTGCTTGCATAAATACCCATTTCTGCCTTGCCCACATCACTTCCATCACATCATTCACATTAAACTATTATCCCTGAAATGAATTTGTTCTCAATTTCGTATCCATATTTATCTCCTGCCCCAGTTCTCCTACAGTTACATGCTACTATGGCTTTGGTATAGTATCCCCCCAAAAATGCAAACTATACCTTCCCTACAAGGTTGGAGGAGAGATTGAATTTCAGAAGTTGGAAGCCACTTCCTCCTACTTACAAATGCCAAGGTTGATTTTTCCAACTCCAGCACAATAATAATAAATAAAAACAACAACAACCCAAGGAGCTTTCCCTTGTCATGGGGGGGGGGGGAGAGGGTTTGTGTGCTCTGTAGAAGAGCCAGACTAAACTTGTTCCAAACCCATTTGACTATGGTGAAAACAGATCAAGTGAATTCTATGCCAGATTGAGTGTTGCCCAGCTCAACAAGACTCGTGTTGAATACTATGGCTGCTGGGTGTTCAGCGAAAAAATATGCCACAGGGCTCAGCTCTCTCTGCTAGGCAACCAGGGCATGGAGTTGACAGGCGACTGTAAGATGAATGAAAAACAAAAACAAAAAACCAAAAATGTGGACAAAGGAAGAAGATTATTCAGTTATGGAAGCTTATTATAGATCTGAGCTAACAAAATATGGATTTCAAAAGTGCAGGTTCAAGATTTGGAAAGAGAATCACCTGGATATAGAAATCAATGAACAAAGACTTATGGACCAGAGGGATGTTATTTTGAAGCACAAGTCTTCACTAATACAGAATTACAGAGCAGCGCAAGATCAAGGCTCAAGTGTAACTGATAATAGAGATAATTTAGAAGCTGAGCAACAAGTAGTGGAGAAAAGGAAGGAAATCAGAGAAATGAATGAGGAACAAGAAGCAAGAGCTGGATTAGATCTTGAAGAGTCAACAACCAAAGCCAAATTAGCTGAGAAAATTAAGACTCAGATGGAAAACATGGAAAGAATTTGATTGCCAAAACTGAATCCAGTTAGTAAGAGAAGTTTGGCTAAATTATTGAAGAATGTGAATGAAGCTGCCCAGACTATTCCAACAGAAACATTAGCTCAAACAAAAACCAACTAATGTATGCAGCAGCTTATGTTACTACTGAAGAATTGGGCTTGAAAATTGGAAAGAATAAAGCAATTAAGAAGGGAAAACCAAAGTGGAAAATCTGACGGAGTTAAAATAAAGAAAATACAATTGGATTTAAGTAACTTGAAGAATATGAGGCGAGGAAACCTGAAGAATAAAAAAATTCAGAATCAGCCTGACAACAAAGTATGACCTGGAAAACAAGGAAACTGCAATTGTGGTTGAAGAGCTGAAACAAAGAATTGTAGCTATTGCAGAGAAAATAAAGTGATATGATAACTGAATAATACAGTTTCAACAAAACTCACAATTTTGAGCAAATTAACATCATTTCTATAAGACCCTTGAAAGTGGACATTGTGCTACCACAAGTGAAAAACCTAACAAAGAAAATATCCTGAAATTTTGGAAGAATTTGCGGGAAAACAACAAGAAGTACAATGGGAATGCAAAGTGGATCTAGCAGGTTCAAAACACTATAAAAGTGACTAGAATGCAATATGGTCACATAACAAAAGAAATGATGCAAACTGTGAATTGAATTAAAGATTAAATGAAGAAGAAGGAAATGGAGAAGGAAGAAGAAGAAGAAGAAGAAGAAGAAGAAGAAGAAGAAGAAGAAGAAGAAGAAGAAGAAGAAGAAGAAGAAGAAGAAGAAGAAGAAGAAGAAGAAGAAGAAGAAGAAGAAGAAGAAGAAGAAGAAGAAGAAGAAGAAGAAGAAGAAGAAGAAGAAGAAGAAGAAGAAAGAGTGAGAAGGGATGAAAAGGAAAGAAGAAGGGAAAAAGACCAAATAAAACATAAAAGCTGAAGGCACATGTTTGGAAATAGCAGCATTACAACCTTGCCATATATAAAAAAGTCTAGGTTACTAAGGAAAATTGTTCAGGTACTTAGAACTATGGGACTTATCATGGAAAACAAGCCTTAGAACAGGCAGAAGGTTGATCTGGGGCAGTACAATCCAACTCTCCTTGGAAATGTCGTCAATTATTTGTGATTTCATAGAGACATCTATATAATTTTCTTGAAGAAATTTGGAAATGGCTTCTCATTGTGTTCTTTTAGAATGCTTTTTAACTTTTCAATCCAGCCCAGGGGTGTCAAACAGCCAGGCCATGGGCGGGATGCGTCATGTGGAAGCTGTGCCCACCCCAGCTCCGGCAAGGGGAAAAAAGTTGCAATACATCAAGACACGTCACGTGACGCAGTGAGTTTGACACCCCTGGTCTAGCCTAACCCTAACCCTAACCTGAGCTTTTATCACACAAGACTGTGTGGAGATATATGCAGGACATCAAGTAGATAAAATCACTGGGATTTGGTCTCAGTTGAATGTCATAACAGGTTCTTTGGAGATGCCTGGCACATCTCTACCCCTGTCCAATTAAGCAATGCTGTCGAGGTCCTGGCCCAGTGCCTGGAAGCTAGAACACTCTTGATGAGGAACAATAGATTCCAGCTGAACTCCAGCAAAACTTAGTGGCTCTGGGTTTGGTGGCCTATTGGTTCCAGGGACGTACTGTCTTTGATTCTAGATGGTTGGTACTGCCCCAAACAATCTGGGAGTTCTCCTGGACTTATAGCTTCTTCTCAAAGAGCAGGTGGCCAGAAAGGCCTTTGCACAACATAATTTTGCACCCCAGTTGTGTCAGTTCCTGACCAGGAAGCTCTAATAACAGCCACTCATGCCCTACAGGATGACTCTTAAAGACCATCTGGAAGTTACAGCTGGTTCAACTGTGGTATGGACAGTTACAAGTGCTTCTCAATCAGCAAAGTGCAAGATGCATTGGTTGCTTCAGGGTTCAATTTAAACTGCAGTTAATGATATATAAAGCCCTATATGCCACGGAACTGGGTTATTTGAGGGATTACCTCTCCCCAGTTACATCTACCCTTTCTATTAGGATGGGTAGGAAAAGTACATTACAAGTTCTGCTTATAAAAACTGTCATCTGTGAGACCCAGAAGGTGAGCCTTTTCTGCCACGATGCTTATCCTGTGGACCATCATCTCCCCTAGAGGTTAGACTGGCCCCAATCCACCAAAGCTTTAGGAGGGTCTTGAAGACATTGCTCTGCCACCATGCCCATGTGTGCAGCAATGGTGGATGGGAAGATTTTATGGCAAATGTGATGAATATTAGTTTTTTAATTTGCTTTTGTTGGACAGTTGTTTGTAACTTGTTGGGAGCCTTCCAGAATCACTTAGATGACATATATAGAGAGAAGATAAGATTAATAGATAGATGACAGATAGATAAGATTAACAGATAAGTGAGATATAGATGTATGATGGATGGATGGATGGATGGATGGATGGATGGATAGATAGATAGATAGATAGATAGATAGATAGATAGATAGATAGATAGATAGATAGATAGAAGATATATATATATATATATATATAGATAGATAATATATATGATATATTATAAACATATCTACGTAAAAGAACAAATCATACGTAAAACTGAAGCAGAATAATGAAGTTATTTGATGGAATGGATTTTAGCAAAGATTTACGCTTTTGAATTCTATCTGGAGCCTGAAGCACAAGATGAATAATTTAATAATACATTCCTTTTACTGTCCTAAGTACTAAATATTGCTGGATATTCCACTCCTCTATTTCCTCCTGAAAGTAAGGAACAGTCATTAGTCAATGAAATCCCAAAAGCATAGTGGATATTTAAAATACAGAATTTGAAGCCATTCTTATAATGTAAAGTACACTGGGTAGACTGTGTAAAGTTAAACATATCATCTTCCAGTGTTGTGATCCTTCCAAAATTGGGAAGTTAAAAACATTTCAGAAGAAAGTGATGGCAAACCATTTCTTTGCTGTTGCCAAGATTAGTGTGAACAGACAGATGAGGAATCTCCTGGGAACAAACAGACTGTATATATGTCCATGAAGTCACAAAGAAGGAAAGATGATTTTCAAGAAGACCAACAAAACAGAATTGTAGCACTATATATGTGCCTTTGTTATATGTGGCATCTGTCACATGTTATACCACATGGTGTATACCAAGTGGTTCTCAACCTATGGTACACGGACCCTTGGGCAGGTGCAATGTTGTCACATTGAAGAAGTGTTGTGATTTAAATCTTGAGCTATGTCTTGGGGGTCCGTGGCTATGATCCATAGCCACGAAAGTTATTTAAAGGGAGTCCATGGTGAAGAAAAGGTTGAGAACGACTGATGTAGACAATTACAATACCTTTTCTTTCTCCTCCATCAACTCAACCCACACTAGTGGTGGCTGCAGGGAAAACATACTTTCTTCCTAAAGCTAAGTGTGATTGGCCCAGCATCATTCACTTGGTTTCCATCTCTAATGCAAAGAAAAGAATTCATGTCCTTTTACTATTAATCTAGTATGTTAACTGCTACACCACTACACCAAAAGCCCTTAAAACTTGCCTTTGGCCCCAGGCTCAGGATTAATATGTTGTGGGTAGGGGCTGAAATGCTTTGCTTTAATAAATGTTTAAGGCAGGGGCTTTATTGTTTCATGTTTTTTTATGTTTTAATTGTTTTAATCTAGTATTAAGCCACCCAGTATTAAGCCACTGGAGCAGGCAGCTACATTATTATTACATAACAACAAATATCAAATTTTCTCCTTCATAAATGCAAGTTGGGTTACAGCCAATATTTTCTCTTGGTGAGACCATTTCTTTCCCTTAATCAAAGCAATTGCTACGGCTAAGGTATATTTTGTGATAATATCATTCTACACTAGCTCTCCAGTATCCCTACTGTTTTTGTGCTCAGAGATTATACACTAATAGCAATTCTTCTTCTGATTTGAAGCAATTTAATTCCCTTTTTCAAAAGGAAACAAACCCAAAATGTCTAGCATTCATACAACTGCCTGGGACTAAATGCCAATCTCTTCTCCCCAACTTTTAATTGTCAAGTATCTGATCTTGCCAGTAGAAATTTGGCAAGACTCCAGGAAAATAGTCCATTGACAATTAAACCTAAGAACAAAAGGTTAGTGACAATACTTGATAACATGGAAATGGAGTTGAATGTTGATACAAAGGTAAAATAAAAATGGAATATAACCAAGCATTCATACCTAATATCATATCTAAGGTGTTCTTGGACACAAGGAAACATCTTGGATAACAGTATAGATTTTTAGGTGGCTTCAGGGAACATATATTTTGGTTTTTCTTGCAACTATTAAGGAATCCAGAACAATAGAATGTCAGGCACCAACGACGATAAAAGCTATCCTCTTTTTGAGATCAGGGTAGAACATCTACCATCATTTACTTTGCCTCATCACTACATTAAAGAGGAGAGAGGCAGGAGGGTAAGTATCTCTGTTTTGCCATCACTAGCAATGTTCTGGTGTACCTACAAATCATAAGAAAAGACTGAGTATATTTAGAGATGGTAAGTAAAGATAAAGGTTTCCCTGTCCAATTGTGTCCAACTCTAGGGCATGGTGATCATCGCCCTTTCTTGGCCACGGGAGCCAGTATTGTCCAAAGACATTTTCTGTGGTCATGTGGCCAGTATGGCTATACATCACAGGCGCATGGAATGCTGCTGCTTCTCACCAAAGTGGTACCTATTAATCTACTCTCATTTTCATGCTTTCAAACTGCTAGGTGGACAGTAGCTGGGGCAAATAACAGGAACTCACCCCTTTGCTCCATGATCAGCTCTCAAGCTTTCCAGCTAATAAGCTCAGTGTCTTCAACCACTGAGACATCGCGCCTGCCTTTTAGGGATGGCAGGATGTTGGAAAGGTGGTAGAGACTGATGTGAGAAAAGGCCAGATTGAACACCTAATTCCCCTAGAAGCTGAACCTGACTGATAACTTCATAACATTTTAGACTAATCATGGAGTGTGCTACAGCAAGGCACTGTGAAGCAATGTGGACTGACAAGGGAGTAATTTGTGCCATGGAGGTGCAATGATGTGATTTGTTTCCTTGAAATAAAAAGGCTACCTGATTGTCCTGATAAAACACTGCACATAATCTCCAACAGTTTGAGTCCAGAGCTTCAGGAGAAGGTTCATCTCGGTATATGTCAGAGTTACTCAGTATAATGCTAAAGTCACTCTTGTTTTGACTCTTGATCACACTACAGATATGCTTCTTGCTTCCTCTCAGCTATTTCCTTTTGATAAATGTATCTCAGTTGTGTTGCATATTGTTCATGTCTTCTTATAAACCTAACACAAATAACTCTCTAAAAAGACAAATCGAGAATGAATGAATGAATGAATGAATGAATGAATGAATGAATGAATGAATGAAGCCAAAAGCCATCTGGCCTGGAATACTTTTGACATGTATTCTGGATGCTCTAAGTCAGAGGTCTCCAACCATTTGGGCGCCAGGGACCGGTTCCATGGAGAAAGGTTTTTCCACAGACCAGAGAGTGCGTGGTTTTGCACGCTGCCTGCATCCCACAGATGGGGATTTGCTTATTTGTGCAGACTGGTTGCTGGCATGTCGCGGCCCGTACCAATCCACAGACCGGGGGTTGGGGACCCCTGCTCTAACTAAGCCCCCTTCAGAATATACCACAAGCAATCTTGCAATGTTTGCCAAAGTCACTTTGCCTGGGACCAACCACTCAGCCATTACTGTGGGGGAAAGTCCACAGCACAACTTTTATGGAACAGTCCAGGCCAGAGCTTTACATTCTTCTCAGAAGTGAGGGGATCACATTGTGTTTTGAAGCACCTTCACAAGTGGATGCTTCATTTGGGCTTTGTGGAAGCAAAGTATTCCCTCACAGACCCTTTTGCAAGAAATCCCACCTAAAACTATTATTTTTGGAACTGAATTGTTTTGTACAGGGAAATGAAAAATGGAGGCCATCTATTTAAGTTACTACATATGGATGTAGGTTCTCCTTTTGAGTTTAGTGCTTTGTTTCTTTCTTACATTAAAAAATCCTAAACATAGGGGGAGAGAATAGTAAGACTGCTAAATCCATATATGGCCCCAAACCCCTTGATAGACAGGTGCAGAAAGCAGTGAATGGAATTGGGGGTTGACGTAAGTGAACATTAACCATAAGCTATGCTGTTTGAGGAAGACAAAATATGTCTGGAGATTTGGGGTATTTCTGAAGAGAATTTGCAGCTTCATTTCTTAGTCTAACACTTTGAGATGTGATCATTTGGGATTGCTGTTAAAATACAGGCATGTTAGCCTCTACTGACCTAATTTTCACTTTCTGTACTAATACATAGAATAAAAAGGCATTATGTTTGGATTTTCACAGTTTTGAAAATGTTGCAAAAATTCATAAAATATAAAAATTCATACATTGCACAGTCACCATATTTGTTTCGAAGGAAAGGACCCTGAATTTAAGATAGTATTCACTTCAAACAAGATTTAAAGAGAAATCACTAGCCAATGCAGGCAAATTCCTATGCTAGCATTCCCCCTTGGTTAAAATTGGTCAAACTTACCAACCCACAATGGAATTCCAGGTGTTTAACATGCTTACATATTTCTTTATTGTGGTTGAAATTCTTCTTTTTCACTGACCTTTCTCTCTCCAGCTATTGCAAATGTCAGTTATTCTTACTTGTTTCTTTGTGAATAGTCATGTCTGACTAATTATGGGGCAAATGCTTATCAGTTTGGAAGTCCCATAATACCTTTATGTTTTTATCCTTGGCTCATTTTTCAAGATTACAATTCCACGAACATTTATTGCTCGTAAGTTGCATTTCTTGCTAAGATGCCAGTGTATCAAGGCAGCCATTTTATTCTATTGTTCTAAATGGTTAGTCTGCACAATCTTCTTACATCCACACTCCAGGTATTTGATTGTTCTTCCTGTTCTTTGCATAACCAACATTTTCTATCATGCTGAGTTCTCTCAACTTTATCTTTCATTACGAGTTGGCATTATTATTGTTGTTGTTGATGATGATGATTGCATAGTCAACCAGATAGATTTGGCATTTTTGTCTATCAATCAAGTTCTTCCCAAGGACCTGGGAGTGGGATAAGCAGATGTGTGGTGATATTAAAGGTATCCTCGCAGGATATAAACACTTCCAAATAAAGCTTCCTTTTACAATTGACTAGTAATGATTTGGTCAGTGCCGATGATGTTCAAGTGGTGCTCCAGATGTTTTGGGATTGCACCCAAGGCGCCTATTGCCATTGATACTATCTTTGCTTTCTTTTGCCACAGTCCTATTTCTATTTGCAGCTTTTTTGCTGTGTGCTCTCTCCACTTCTCTCCTTTCTATATACCAATGACTGCATTTCAAAAGATCTCTCTGTTAAAGTATTGAAGTTTGCAGATGATACAACAGTGATTGGCCTAATTCAAGACAACAATGAATCAGCATACAGATGGGAGGTTGAACAAATAGCCTTGTGGTGTGGCCAGAACAATCTTGAACTGAACACACTTAAAACTGTATAAATGATAGTAGACTTTAGAAGAAACCCTACTATTCTACAACTTCTTACAATACTAGACAACACAGTATCAACAGTAGAGACCTTCAAGTTTCTGGATTCTATAATATCTCAAGATTTAAAATGGACACCTAACATCAAAAATGTCATCAAAAAAGCACAACAAAGAATGTTCTTCCTGCGCCAACTCAGAAAGCTCAGACTGCCCAAGGAGCTGCTGATACAGTTGTACAAAGGAATTATTGAGCCTGTCATTTGCACCTCTATAACTGTCTGGTTTGGCAGAGCAACCAAACAAGACAGACACAGACTTCAATGGATAGTTAGGACTGCAGAAAAAACAATTGCTGCCAGTCTGCCTTCCATTGAGGACCTGTATACTGCATGAGCAAGAAAGAGGGCTGTGAAAATATCTACAGAAGCCTCACATCCTGGACATAAACTATTTCAACTTCTTCCCTCAAGACGACGCTACAGGGCATTGCACACCAGAACAACTAGACATAAGGACAGTTTTTTCCCCATGCCGTCACTCTGCTTAACAACTAATTCCTGCCACACTGACGAAATACTAGTAAAGCTCTATTATTATGATACCCCTCATCTTTCCTATTACCTATCCTTATCTTCTTATGACTATAACTTGCTGCTTGTATCTTACAATTTATATTGGGGTTTTTTTGGTACCCTAGTATGATTTATGTTGTTTGCTTAGCTAGTACTTTATGACTATCACTAGGTGTTGCATCTTATGATTTATGATGAAGTGTTGTATTTCATGATTTATGATGAATGTATTTCATGTTGTATATGATCATGATTACCACTATTACTTGTGGTATGCACCGGAAACAAATTCCTTGTGTGTCCAACCACATTTGGCTAATAAAGAATTCTATTCTATTCTATTCTATTCTATTCTATTCTATTCTATTCTATTCATACTACCATAATTTAGCTTATATAAGCACTCAGTATTGAAGTTTTATTTATTCAATAAATTGACCTGCTGCCCATCTCGCCTAGAAGCGACTCTAGGCAGCTTACAAGATGATCAGAGTAAAAAGTTATTTGCACATTTTAAAACTTGTTGTTGTTAGTTGTGAAGTCGTGTCCGACCCATCGCGACCCCATGGACAATGTTCCTCCAGGCCTTCCTGTCCTCTACCATCTTCTGGAGTCCATTTAAGTTCACGCCTACTGCTTCAGTGACTCCATCCAGAAGGAAATGGCAACCCACTCCAGTATCTTTGCCATGAAAACCATTTTAAAACTAGCAAAATGCTAAAAGCAGAAGAAAAAAAAGCTAATCATAAGCTCTAACATACTTACCACTGTTCTGTTTTTTTGTTTTTTTGTTTGTTTTGGCCTGGATACTTGCAATCTCTTCAACAAAAATGCTTATGAGCATGAATATTTGAGTGAACATTCTTCTCCTGTATTCACACACTAATGAGTTGTACTGTTAACATTGTCCTCAAGAGTGAAGGGTGTTGTGGTATATTTTTAACAAGGTGAGGGGGGGGGAAGAATCCATTCTATCACACATGTTCCCTTTGAGTATCAGCTCTTCACCTCAGGAATAAACTAATAGATTATTTTATATTAGAATTCCGTGGTGTAATAGTACTTTATAATGGCACATCAATACAATTCAGGAAGTTTGGAGTGGGGCAATTTTGAATGCTAGAAATATGCCAGAATGTTTTGAGATTTCAACTTGAGTGAGATCATCTGTGTCAATCTACTGTCAAGCAGTTGGCAGAAATCTATGGGGGTTTTATCTGCATTTGAAAGGATGAATAAAAGGAAAATCAAAATAGATTCCAAAAAGTAACTCTCAAGCTAGCAATAGGGTCTTTTAAAAAAAAAAGAAAAAGAAAGAAAAAACTACTGCTTTCTAGAACTGAAAGGAAAAGTGTGTCTTTCAAAAATGGTGTTTGCAGCATAATAATAATAATAATAATAATAATAATAATAATAATAACAACAACAACAACAACAACAACAACAACAACAACAACAACTTGTTCTCCTTGCTGCACATTCTGCATAATTGAGTAAAGCTGAGGGGGTGATAAAAAGCCACACTTTCAACCTTCTTTTTTTTATTTCTCTATTGGCTTAATGCACAATCATCCTTCTAGTCATATTTCCAGCATGGCTTTCCAAATGTAAATAAGTTATATCAAACATTTCAAAAAAAATGTCATTTTCTTCCCAGCTGAAGAACTTATTAATACAATGTCTACTTTCAATATGCTGCTGGTTTCACATTGATATACTGGTGGCATGTTGCAAATAGATGTTCCATGAAGCTGTTGAACATTGCCTAAGTGACTCCATAGAAGACAACTTCATCAGAAAGGGAGGGCATTTCTGATCTCAGCACATGATTAGGGAGTCCTCCCAAGAAGTTAGAGAAACCAAAGAAGAGCCTATATAAAACACTCTGTCTTACAGAGTGTTTTAGAACAAAATTTGTTTTTGTTGATCTTTGCAAATCAGCTCCAACTGAGTTCCCCTTCCCAAATTTACTTTATGACATAGGATGTCTATGCTGAAACACAGGAGACTTTTATCATGATAGAAACTGAGGTGCTACCCACTGGGTGACAATCAGAATATAGATTAACCTCCCACATGAAAACTCCACTTGTCTATGTTCAGATATGGAGGTTGAATGAGTATCAGGTATGCTTCTAAAATCTCTGTTATATACTCCAATGATGACTGAAACTCATAGTCTCTACTGTCAATCATTGTATTTGCTCCTGTGATTATGATATTTCTGCTTTTCTTGTGTGTTGTCAGAAACCTCCTATCAATAGCTGTAGATTTCAGAAATGACTTGGTACCTTCTTCCATGTATTGTTTTAGGATTTTAATGAAATCTCACCCTTTTATTACTACTGATTTTCGTTTCAATAGATAGATAGATAGATAGATAGATAGATAGATAGATAGATAGATAGATAGATAGACAGACAGACAGACAGACAGACAGACAGACAGACAGACAGACAGACAGACAGACAGACAGACAGACAGACAGACAGATAACTTTTATTGTCATTTTTTACTGTGGGCACAATGGCACACATTAAAAATGAAATTTAGTTGCTTGTTCTCAAAGTGTACACACACATAACACACATTTAAACATCCTATATACAACATACGTATAGACCTACACCAGTGGTGGGATTCAAATATGTGAACAACCAGTTCTCTGTGTGGATGCCGCTTCCGGAAGTCCATTCTGGGCCTGGGCAACAAAAAATTAGCGACCGGTTCTGCCCAAGGGGAGCGAACTGGCTGAATCCCACCGCTGACCTACACCCTTACATGTAAGTAACATATAAATATTAATCACTGTCCATCTTGAATACATAATGGGAAGTTTTAGAGTTCACAAGGTTAATATTGTATGGAACAAAACTGTGACTGAAACTGGATGTTCTGCTTCGGATATCACGGAACCTCCTCCCAGAAGGTAACAAGGAAGACAGATCGTGAAGAGGATATGTAGTGTCCCAGACAATCTTACGGACCCTGCTCAAGCAATGCTTATGTGCCATGTCCTAGATGGAAGGGAGGGAACTGCCAATGATCTTTTCAGCCATCCTCACCACTCTCTGCACCGCCTTCCTGTCTGAAGCAGTGATGCTTCTAAACCAGCCTGTGATGCTGTATGATAGGATGCTCTCGATCGTCCCTCTGTAGAAAGTGGTAAGGATAGGAGAAGGAAGATGTGCTTTTCTCATGCAATGCAGAAAATGCAGGCGCTGCTGTGCCCTCTTCACCAGTATCTCACTGCTGAGTGACCAAGCCAACCTATTTGTTGTTGCACACCCAGGAATTATTTCTTTTGGACTGTAGTTAAACAAATAAATATGTTGAAAAATCTCAATAACATATAAATGACATATCACCTAATAATTGTGCAAAATGTCTCTCTGTTTAATTCACCAAAGTAACTACCAAACATTTATTATCATATATATGAATTAGGGGCACCCAATACATTTTTTACTGTGGCTGATATGATAT
>NW_015387484.1:417694-454682 GCF_001527695.2 Protobothrops mucrosquamatus | reverse complement strand
CTTCTTCTTCTTCTTCTTCTTCTTCTTCTTCTTCTTCTTCTTCTTCTTCTTCTTCTTCTTCTTCTTCTTCTTCTTCTTCTTCTTCTTCTTCTTCTTCTTCTTCTTCTTCTTCTTCTTCTTCTTCTTCTTCTTCATCCTAAATTCAGTGTTGTCCTCCTTTCAAATAAATATGGATCCTTGTGTTGCATAGTTAAATGCATTTTCAGTTATTGTTAATCTGGCATGTACTTTGGTAATTATTGCCCACAATACTGAAGGAATGATATTCATGGTTCACTTCTTCTGCATAAATCAGAGTCATCTGTGTTGATTGACATTTCTAGTGGCACTAGCAGGAGGCCTAGCTAAGGGAAGACAACTCTTGAGAGAATTCCTGGAATGTCAGACTGTTCTGGAAGAACACAGTCAACAATTCGATGTTTTAGAAATCTAAGTCATCATATTTTTGAGCAGTTCTCACTCTTCAGATTAAAAGGGCAGATGCTTAACCATGGTCTATGGAAGTTTGGAAGAAGGTCAACTCTGATATTTACTGGAATAGTTATGAAGGTGTTACAGCCAGTCATGCTGTGACTATGAGAATGGCAACCCCATCTTCAGTTTCCAATTATATTTTGAATGGCATTTGTGGGGATCTCATTATGGTTGTTAGATAAAGTGCAAGAACAAGGAAGCATTTTTAAGAGAAAAAAAGGACTAGCAGGAGATCCTATCCCATTTCAAATAGGTGGCTGAGGAATTCTGGGAGTTGAAGTCCACAAGTCATAAAATGGCCAAGTTTGAAGACCCCTGAATTAAATCATATTACATTTCTTTCATGCTTTGCTTATATCTTTTTTTTTTGTTCTCAACTATTATGGGGCCAGTAGGATGTCCCTGGCACCCTTCTTCAAGGCCAAGAGCAACCCCCCAGGTCAAAATCTTTGAGCATCTCTCCTATAAGTGACAGACAAAGGAAGTAAAAATAGTGTTAGAATGACAATTTAAAAAGAGTTTGTAATTCAAAGAACACTATTAAAAGAATAAAGGGATTAACTAATGTAGTGTAGTTTGCTAATATAGACTAGTATTTCTAGTGGATCTAATGGTCCTAGGATCTCTCTCTCTCTCTCTCTCTCTCTCTCTCTCTCTCTCTCTCTCTCTCTCTCTCTCTCTCCCATGATTGTGCATATTGATATTGGTTTCATGTAATTTTAACTGTTTAGTTTTGTTAATTTTTATTGTAATTGGACTGTGCCCCAAGAGACATGCATTATTAATATAATATTTGCTCTTTTGCATTCAGTTTATGACTCTCCGATTTATTCTCAAAGTGTGGAATCATTTTTTGACATTGTTTAGTGCAGGGGTCTTCAAACTTGGCCCTTTTATGACTTCTGGACTTCAGTTCCCAGAATTCCTCAGCCAGGCACGCTGGCTGAAGTTTGAAGACCCCTGGTTTAGTGGACCAGCCCAGAATTTACAATGCTGGTGCTCCTAATTTTTTGAAAGAGTTTTTGATCTTCAGAACCTGGTGAAGCCCTCAAATAAATGTTATAACCAGTAATTTATGAAAGTGAACCTTAAAGGACTTATGCTTCTCTAGTTCCTCTTCAGATTGCATAAATCTTGTGGTTTTTTATTATTTTTTTAATTCTAAAACTTGACACCCTTCTCCTAAAGATTTTTTTTTTTTAGGGAAACTACAAAATATCTCTTGGGTTTCTTCATAATGGCAATGTGAAACAGTAAGTGTCATTTAGTTAATTCTAGAGGGAAGCAACTGTATTAGTTTTCGCATTAGCAAGGCCTCCGAAAAAAACAACAACTTGGCTTTTTATTCCCTAGATGGACATGAGCAGTCCAAAGCAGATCTTTAAAAAGTTGATGTTCTATTGTCAGGATTAACAGGGCATGTTCACCACAAGTAATACTGTGCCATCCTAAATACTTGCAAAATGAATTCCATAAATTCACTTATTTTGAGACAGAATCTCGGCTTAATTCTCAGGGGGAGGGGAAAAAAATCCCAATATTGGACAATTGTAGCCAGAGAATTTCTTCTAAGACACCAACACTTAAACTCAAAAGAGGCTCTTTCTTTTAAAACCTTTTTGGTTTTACTCCCAGTGTGGGAATAAAGGCTATTTGGAATCCTCTTATGTAGGTCTGTGATCATCTTGTTCTCAATTTGGTGTCCCAATTTTTCATCCTTCCAGTGCCCAGTTTTGTAAACAGCAATTTTCCTCAAGTGAAAATGACAATGTTGCTGGCATGTTGATCAAGACAGGATTTAAATGCTATGGTAGCATAAATATCTGGAATCCTATTGAAAGACCCCAGTGACCTCATTAATAGTGGCCAATTTTGATATGATATAAAGTTTCCTTTTAATATGCTTTTTTTTCTTATAACAGTCTTTGCTTCCTTTCTTGGTGTGGAGATGAAATAGATAACATTGAAGAATGTGACAGCCATTAGGAAAACTATAGCTTAGTCACAAAAGATTAGATTGGATGAGGAAGAAACTCAAGATAGTCCCATGTTCATTCTCTTTGTTATAAGGAGAAAGTACATAGAAACCCTGTTCAGGCTTTCAAGATTCTGTTATTATACCTATAAGAAAAGATTTTCAGTAGTTCTTATGTTGTGTGTTGCTTTTCCTGGCCTACTTCAAAGGACTGTCCCTTCCTTCCTTCCTTCCTTCCTTCCTTCCTTCCTTCCTTCCTTCCTTCCTTCCTTCCTTCCTTCCTTCCTTCCTTCCTTCCTCTAAAACAATCAACCTTTTTAATAGGCTGTCCTATCATTCATTCATTCAGAAACATTTTAATTTTTTTTATTTTCTCCTCTTCTGGTATGTCATATGTTTTCCCCTCCCCTAGCTTTGTAAACAATCTAGTGTGCCAGAAAGTTAGTTTCTTAATAGATCTGGATGCCAACAGCCACTATGCTTCCTATATTTTACTGTCCCGAAAGCAATGCAACGTATTGTGTATCAGTGACTTTGAGTACAAAATAAACAATACTGGATGAAATTGCAGTACTATCCTGCTCTGTGGAGCAAGCATGTGAAAGGAATGTTTGAAACTATGTTGCCAGCATCAAAACTCGATTAAGGGTATATGTAACTTGAAATTCACTAAGCTAGCATGTAACTCTGCAGGCTAGGGAATGAGCATGGCCTCCAAATTGTAAAACTTAATATGAAGTAGGGATACATTCTTTAATATAAGGGGTCTGATTATATCAAATGAAAGAAAGTAAAAAAAAATGTTGCATATCTATCAAACATCTGATCTTATGGAATGAAGTTGATGAGGATATGAATTAATGTGTAGGTTTAATTATGAATGAAAGGATTAACAGGTGCATCAAAAAATATGAATTGGTCTGAACGTCTCTGAATTCAGAAGTTTCAGATGTTATCTTTCACTGAATACTGGTAAAAAAACAAAATTATGAGAAGGGGGCCAGGAGTGAAGCCTGTACAAGATTTTGTATGAATGTAATCCAGGAAAAAGTGACATGAATGGAAGGCTAGGCACAAGACAAGAGAATTTTTTTTAAAAAAAACCCCATGTGATTGGACCTTGGAAGTCCCAAAAATGAATGAGGATGGTTATTGTTTGATGCAGATCTACTTACAAAAAGGATGCTTTGTTTAGAATAAATTGCATAGATAAATTCATGTGTAAGTAGGACAATTTAAGCATGGCAAAGAAATTCATATGAATGTAAAAACTTAATTTTTAGTTTGATTATTTAGGATGAAGTTTCAGAGTATCAGTAAAGAATTACAAGAATGATAAGAGTTTTGAATGTGAGACAGAACAATGTGACATGAATGGATCTAGGGTGAAAAAAATGTCATGGAAATAAATAAATAAATGAGTTGAAAGAAATGGAAGTGGAATGTTTGCAGTTAGAGAAAGTACAAGTTCAATATGAAAATGTATTAGAAGAAATACATTGATGGAGAAAGCTCACTGAAACAAAACGAAATTAATTGCATTTCAAAATGGCACAGAAATGGTGTTAAGCTAATATGAAATATTCTACAGAATGCTTGGTAGATTGATGAAACGAAAGGGACTGTGGATGATAAAAACATAATGTAAAAAATTAATTGCTGCAAAAAATGGAGGAAAAAGTCTGAGTAACGGATATATTTAGGAAAAATAGTTATACAAATATAATAAAAAAAAAGAACAAAGGAAAGAGATACAGCAAAGCAGATTGATTTTTATACAGATAAAATATTGTTTAGGAAGTGAGGTAAAATGGCTAACCCAGGGCATTCCAGCAGAGTGAACAGAATTATGAATAAAAGTGATGAAAGCATTTTGAATTAAATTGGAATATATGAAGGATTTACATAAGAATTATAGTGATATACTGAAGAGTGAAATTTTGTTATGAATGTTAGTGCTTGGGGGGTAAAACTGAAAAGAAAGTTATAAATGCCATAAAAAAAATTGAAAAATGGCAAGGCTGCAAGTATAGGTGTAATGAATGAATGTTGTTTGCTTTATGGAATGGCTGTTACTCTCTTAACTTGTGTGTAAAGGCTTCATTCATGCCTGACAACTGGAAGAGTGTAATTATTCTTCCTTTACACAAAGAGAAAGATAGTAAGAGTGAATGCAAAAACTACAGGGGGATTAGTTTGTTAAGCATGTCTTGGGAAGTATTTGGCAGAACTCCAATTGAAAGAGTCAGAGAGATGACAATATGGAAAGTACATACAGCTTTATGCTGGCCAGGGAATGGAGAGACCAGTTTTTTGCTCTTTAACAAAACATTGAGAAATGTATGAATGTGAGAAAGAAATATTATTGGACATTTGTTGATTGAGGGAAAATTCATGATAAAGCAAAGCATCTTAAGCTATAGAATGGTTGTCTGACCATGGAGTTCAAGATTAGTTTTTTGAATGGAATAAGAGCAGAAAAGGATGAAAGTAAAGAATATATGAGAATAAGTGGAATACTTAGCAAAGGGTTCAGTACAAAATGGGTTATCAAATAAGAATATAACAACCTTTCTGTTGTTTAATACATTTAAGGATAAATGTATAAGGAATGCTTATGCAATCTTAAATATGCTGGTTAGGGATATGAATATGTCCATATTTTTCTATGAAGATGATACTACAGTTTATTGTTGGCGAGAATATGATTTGCATGAATATCAGGTACATTATATGTTGCAAGAAGAACTAAAAATTAATACATCAAAGACCAAGATAACTGGATTTCACAAGAAGCATATAGATTTATATTAGTGTTGTCTTCTCTGCTCTCTTGAATTTATTTTGACCACTTCTTATTCTTTTTCACTCATTTGCAAACATTGCTTACCCAAAAGACAATAGCCTGAAACCACCATTTTGAATACAGGAATAAAAAGGACCCTGCATCTGTTGCCCTGATTTAGGAATAGGTGCCATTGTCATCTATAGTAAGTTTATTTGTGTTTTAAAATACAAAATGTCTGGCTGGGGAATTCTGGGCGTTGAACGCTACACTTTTTAAAGTTGCTGAGCTTGAGAAAGACTGTTCTAGCAGAACTATCATGGGGTACAACATAAGGGTTCAAACAATTTGATTGAATCAGATTCTGAATTCCAATTCCTCCTTTTATTTAAAGCCCTGATAAAATATCTAGTAGAGTAGTAGTTTCCCTTCCACGTAAGTTTAGAAAGCTCAATGTACTTTACCTCTAAGTATTCTGCAAGTCAACACACAGCTTTTCCCTCCTCTTCAGTTTAAGACAGTATTTCAGAAGTACAAGTGAGAACATTTTTTTCCTGAACACCAGCTTTCAGCTTTAATCCAGTCTAAGCATGTATGTATGTACAGCTTATTATACAAGCCTAACATCTGTGCGGTCTAATCTAACTGTATCCATACCTTCTTCCCCAAATCTAGAGTCAAGGAATATATAAGGAATAGAACAGATGTTAATGGCCACTTTGCTCCTTTCTTTGGTTCAGTCAGACAAGCTTTGATTTCACTAGTGATTCTTTGAGAAAACCTTGATCTTCTTTCTTCCAACATCTTCAGCCTCATCTAGGATTCTCTAGAACAAGTAGATTAGCTTCTGCCCTTCAGGATTTTCCCCTGGATGGTGCCCTGGAATGCTCTGTGCAGTTCGAAACAGTCATGAACTCACAAGTCTTTGACAATGCAAACATTGCCACACTTTCTCTGACAACCTCCAACATTCACTTGAGCGTCAAAGTCTATGTTAGACATTTGAGCTGACAGCCATCTCCTCTATTTCCAGGCTTCTTCCTCCCAAACTCCAGGGGGTGGTTTAGGACTTCCTATCTTTGCCATCCCATATCTGTCATACCTTCCTTCACCTATGAGAACTATTTCCTGCCAGAAATTAAACCTAATACCTACTCTCAGCAACTTATTAGTAAATCAAGTACAAACTCATGAATGAAGGCGAATATATGTGTCCTAGGATAATGTTGCAGGATCCAATCTGGGTCACTTAAGGGAGAAGTTCCCTGAGGATAGCTTCCAGCATGAGTCCAAAGATTTGGAATACTAAACCTCTGGTCCTGGTGATTGAGCCAGATTGGATCCTGCAAGTACAAACTCTTTTGCTTGTGTGTATGCATGGATACATAAAGACCCAGTAAGAAGCTACAGCTGAAAACCCAAAAGTGCTTTTTCAAAGGCAACTGGATTTTGTTTTTCCTTAAAGATGTTTCACTTCTCATCCAAGAAGCTTCTTCAGTTCTGACTGACTGGTGGTGGATGGAAGGGTTTATATTCCTTTCAGTCATCCTTCCCTTCTCCACCATTCAGTCAGAACTGAAGAAGCTTCTGGGATGAGAAGCAAAACGTCTTCAAGGAAAAACAAAGTCCAGTTGCCTTTTGAAAAAGCAGCTTTGGAAAAACCATGACCTGGATGACTGAGAATCTCCATAGACATATGGCTGAAAACATAGCTCAGCACACTAATTAATCCCTATCTAATAACAATTAATTAATTAATTAATTAAATGTACATAGCAGCCTATCTCGCAAAAGGTGACTCTGGACAAGCAAGCTCATGGAGGATTAAGGTGCTACTTGCAGCCTTGTTCGCTGTATCTGCCATCAGCTTCTAACATCTGAGGTGTGATTTAGAAACCCTTTCGCTGTGGGATCTTAAAAAATAGTTTTGGTATCTAGTCCAGCTTCTACACACTTACACCAAGGCTATCACAACTGTGATGCATGCACTGTTAGCTTCTTATCTGTAAAGGTCATAATACGATGTTCTAGCATTGATTAAAAATGAGGTATCCCGTTCTTAATATGATTGAATAATACAGTCATTAGTTCAAAATACATGGCATGGTTGTAGGATTTCATTTCCTTCCAATCTAAGAGAACAAACCAGTCTCTCTCTCTCTCTCTCTCTCTCTCTCTCTCTCTCTCTCTCTCTCTCTCTCTCTCTCTCTCTCTCTCTCTCTCTCTCTCTCTCTCTCTCTCTCTCTCTCTCTCTCTCTCTCTCTCTCTCTCTCTCTCTCTCTCCCTGGCATTCCAGCTACTGGTTTAGCAAGTATTTCCATTTCATTACTGTAGAGGTTAATTATTAAATAAAGCCTATTTAGCAAACACAAAGAGGAAGAAGCATCTAGCACCAGCGGGAAGAAGGGAATTTCCAGCTTTCCAGCAATTCACTTGTGCCTTTGTAGAGCCTCCAGGCTCCATTCCCATGGGCAGCCAATGTAACTCCTGAGAGAAGACGATATAAAGTATGTGGTGAAGACAAATCCCCAGAAATGAACAATGACTATGGCAGCATAGATTAGTGTACAGCATATTAGAACTGAGCCAATAATTCACAGTAAATAACAGACTCAATGAATTTAGCCTCATTTAATGCTTGGGACTGTGAGGAGAATGTGATTGCCTCAAATTCATTTGCTATCCTAAATAAAACTAACACATTTGGCAGTTATTTGCCTTTTCTTACTCCCCCACCTCACTTTTTTTTTGTGGAGCTGTTTATTCAGACACTCACTTTCTCTTATCATGCGAATAGCCCTCGACTTACAACAGTTCATTTAGTGACCGTACAAAGTTACAACGGAACTGAAAAAAGTGACTTATGACCATTTTTCACAGTTACAACCTTTGTAACTCACCACGATCACATGATCAAAATTCAAATGCTGGGCAACTGCTTCATATTTATGATCCTTGCTGTATCCCCTTTTACGACCTACTGACAAGCAAAGTCAATGAGGAAGCCAGATTCACTGAAAAAGTGGGTTGCTAACTTATCACCTGCAGTGATTCACTTAACAACTGAGGCAAGAAAGGTTGTAAAATGGAGAAAAATTCACTTAACAACTGTCTCACTTAACAACAGAAATTTTGGGCTCAATTGTAGTCGTAATTCGAGGACTACCTGTATATGGAGAGCTTGTGGGAAGATTCCTGCTTTCATAGTTCATAAGGTTGTGGATGTGTTCCAAAGATGCAAAGGATGTTTTGCCCCAGGTTTCTGTCTGTCAAAAAATGATCTCCAAGTACAGCATGGAAGTTCAGCCAATTGACAATGGTTTGTATAAGAGAATTGCACAGAATTTTGACATATACATTTCTACATGAGTGTTTTGTGCTCATTGGACTGAATATTCAGTATATCTGTGAACAAGGTCTAAAAAAAGAAAGATTGGCCATGAACGTATGGTGTGAATGAGTCAGTGATCAGGAACATGAGTTATAATCATGGGGGAAAAAAACCTTGCTAATTTTTCTGCATCCCTTATTTCTTATTGGTAGCACTGAAAAATGAAATTAACAAAGAATTGTATATCCAGTCCTATCTGCATATTTTTATGGCCAAGTAATTGCATTTTAAGCATGGCCCATAAATGTAAATATTGGACAATAACTTGCGTTTGCATATAAATCCCTTTTAAAGATCAACCTTTATGTTGTATTCTGTCTTTCATGGGCCTATAACCCCTTTTCAGTGGCACATCTATTGAAGTCTCAATTAAGTATCGCATCCTGAGCAGTTAGGCAAACTAATATCTAAGCAGCAGCTGCAGGAGATAATGGATGGACTCACATTTTTCATTTTAATCACATGGACTTGATGAATTATTTAAAAACCTTAAATATATAATGCTTTCAAGCCAGGGAAATGGACCGGATTCCCAAAGATATTGACTTCCAAAGTGCTATATGGAGAGGCAGTGTATTAAATTTTTAAATATTCTGATCTTAATCTTTACATTACAGACTATCAGTGTATTGATTGGAGTTGTACACTGGCTTTCTTCTGATGAAAGCCATTTGCAGATATCACTAGCTGTCATTCTGGGAAAATGCATTATTGTACTTTCTTTATCTTTAAGCAAAATCAGAGGCTTACAGAGTTTATTTTATCTGAATTCCACCCCCTACCCCCTTGAGACAAGCATGCAGGCTGATTTTAATTTTCAAGAAGAATTGTTTCTTTGTTCCTAAGAAAACTGTTATGAAGATGTCTGTTTAAATACTTGTTCAACTTCTTGTTTTAATTTTTGTTCAACTTGCAGGAAGAAATCTCCTCTATAAGAAAATGTAAAAACTCAGAAAGTTAAAGAAAAGAGGCTCTTTAAATTGGACAGAATGGCCTTAAGTTTGCCTGCCTTTAGTTGCCTACTTGCTCAGCTTAGAGATCTCAGAAAAAGATGATTATCCAAACATGGAGATTTTAACTATTAGGCCAACAATCCAGTGATTGCAAAGGGGCCAGTTCCTTTGAAAAATTGAGAATTGGATGATCTCCCTTGATTCAAATAACATGTGTGGGAATGAAGGGAGATCCACCCGAGGATTTAAAGGCACTGGTATGGATGCCTGCTTGGCACAAAAAGAAAGCTAGAGTCAGATTTAAAAAATGGAATTTTTTGTCTTATAATGAAAGAGCCTAAAATCTTACTTAATGGGCTAAGGAGATTTTAAAAGATATTAATTGATTTAATATTTAGGACTTAGATTTATAATACTCTATTAGTAAGTGATGAGGTACTAGGATGAGAAATAGAATATATTTGTGAAATAAAGTAAGAATCTATTTAAGTAAACATTATGTGTATTTTAGATATGACAACTATTTTGTAATAAAATAAGGGAAATTTGGGTTACCCGAAATCTAAATACTATGGTATTAAGCTAAATTGGAACGCTGTAATTGAAATTAGGTAAAAGTTTAAAACAGGATATGGATATGTATAAGTTAAAATATATTGATAAATGTCTTAACTGATCGAATTATAATTAGCAATGTATTAATTTGAAAGGGAAATAGAGAGGGAATTTTTGATGATGCAATCTGAGATATGTATGAAATATATTGTTATTGGACTACTGATTACCCAATCACCAGGCTGCTTCCTTAATATTTGGATTTTTGTAAAACTGAAAAATTAATAAAACTTGTTTTTTAAAAAAGAAAAAGTTGGTTATCTTAGTTCTATAACTCTCCAGCCCATGATTACAAGGGATTAGTCATTGTAGTTGAACCAAAATTTGGAACGTGGGAATTTCATAAGGGCTAACTTAGAAATTCTCCTTAGGTCATTAGAAGCCAAACCTTCTAATGTACAATACGGGGCTTTCTCATGCTAGCTATTGTACTCCATCATCTCTGTTTCCCCCTTTCTCAAAATCTGCCTTGTGTGTTACTTTTGAGAGGACTGTATAGCTTTCTGACATTTTGAATAGCATTGCCCCAAGAGTCCTGTAACCATTTTCCAAAAAGTTTCAAAACAGACTAAACCTTCAATGTCCTGGAAATCGATGATAGAACCATAGAAATATGTAATTAATTCACAGCAAGGAAGCAGCTTAACATTTTGATTCAGCTAGATGAACTCATAATTGGGTCATTTTTTTTAAAAGCATAGGGATTTGTGGCCATGCAGTTTTATAACAATTGATCATTCTACCCATTTTTTCAGAAATTATTAATAGATTGTTTCCAGTACATTGAGCAACATGGCTGTTGTAACCTTTTTTGTTGTTTTCCTGCTCTCTGGAATGTTTTAAAAACAATATTCAATTGTTTTTGCTTCATATTGTCTGGATGCGGCACCCAGATGAGTGGAAACAGCTTGTTTTTAAGTGGTGTAAACAAACAAACAAGCTATATTCCAAGGATATGTTTTTTAAGCATTCTGAAAGTCAACCAAAAACAATTATGGACAACCAGTGTTCCAAATATATGCAGCAACCACCTTGAATTTTCAATGCTGAAAATTTGGTTCTTGTTTTAGGTGCACCCTCGGAGATACCAATATAAGCTCAATGAGAAGAAGTGATCAGAGTTTTTGATAGAGTCAGGAAGCAAAAAGTTCAAATCCATGGAAGTTCACTGGGCCAGCCAAATTCCATCAGCTCTACTTATCTCACAAGATGGTTGTGTGAATAACATGATAGACAACCGTAGCATGATGAATACCACCTTCACCTGCTGGAGGAACATCGCCAAGATACTTTCAATCTTACATGGGAAAAGACCCGAATACACCAAGACCTGCATACCTGTACCCGTGAAAATCTACGAAAACACACACACACACACACACACACACACACATATATACCAACATGAAATTGGTTCAGTGCACAGAAGTGTGGAAGAATGTGTTCGCCTATTTCTCAGTGAAAACAGTATATACAGTTAAAGGGAACAGGGTCAGGGAGAAGAAGAGAATTACAAATTGTAAGTGACTACTGGCAAATCTCTGAAAGTTGCCAGTAACAATTGTTTCTAATAGAGGTAAGTGAAATATCAGCGCACCATCTTCCAAGCTGTACAATTTTATTAGTCAAGCAATCCATTTTCTAATTACTGTCCTTTTAACTTGCTTATCTGACCTTAAAAGTGTTGCCGAGAAGGTCATCAATAAGGACCACATTAGAAAAAGAGAGAGGACAAGTTAACATAAACAGATGGTTCTGCAGAAACAGCTGTAGCACCCCTATCTCAACTAAGAGAATATGAACTCTTAAATCACACTGAATTTATATATTGTGACATCACAATTGATCACATCAAGAGGATGCAGGGATGATGGACTGTGTGATGACTTATATAACTATAATGCAGGGAACTCTTAAAATCGGTTATATTGAAATGTGACTGACAGCTACTATTATGATTATATATAACACAAAAGGGTAAATCCAATAAAGGATTTATTTGTCATGATTTATTCATCTAATAAACAGTCACATGTTATTTATTGTTCCTCCTATATTTTAGTTTATATTTATTATATTGAAAAAAAAAAGATACGTAAACATTTTCAGTGTATTTGTTTTTTTTTTTAAATTTCACTTAGGAAATGGATAAGCTATCCACCCCTTTAATGGCTTTGTGTGGCTTATAAAAATGGTATAAAAACAAATCATCATTTTTTATGTATAAAATGTAAACACCATGAGCAACTAGAATTGTAAGTGTTGAAACATTAGATCATTTGAAGGCCTGAATAAATAAAGGAATTTCCAAGCTTGTATCACTTTCTATTCCATATAGAAAGTCCAGCTGATATGGATTCAGTACTATTTTACATTATGTTCTTAATACATTGTTTGTATATACTTTTGTTGTGATTTATGGAGATATTTGTATAAAGATAAATCAGGACTTACCAAATCTGGAAAGCATCTGTAACTAGATTTTGAGCTTCCCTCAGCTGTAACAAACATAGTTGCCTCAATTCTAGTGGCAATTTATTTTATAATATAGGTAATGCTGGAGAATTCATTGTTGATGTCAAATGTATTAAACTACTGATATCTTGGTATCAGTAATAACTGCATCATCCTGAATTTAGCTTCAGCCAAATTAATGATGAATAATTTAAAGAAATCCCGCTGAACAAGTTAAAATGTTTATGTATTAAGTGTATCTAATAATTTTTAAATGAGATGCATAATTGCACATTTTTTAGTTTGTTATTGCATGAATTAGGGACTGATATCTTATTCTATCAAATATTGTAAGAAATACCCATCTCTAAGTTGAAATTGTATTATTATTATATCAATAAAGGCATGTATATATTAATGCCAAGGATAGGTGACAAAAGATTGTTGCACTAGGTCAGGGGTAGGCAACCTTGGCTCTTTTATGATTCGTGGACTTCAACTCCCAGAATTCCTGAGCCAGCATGGAATTCTGGGAGTTGAAGTCCACGAGTCATAAAAGAGCCAAGGTTGCCTACCCCTGCACTGGGTTATTTGTGGCCATACTGATTTATGAAAAAACAAAAAGAACTGCATATCCAAATTCAATTTTATAGGCGACATGAAGGGCCCTGCTCCAAACTTTCAAGCAGGGTCCCCACGTTTCCTCTCTGTCCCTCACTCCTTTAATATTATCAGTAGCTGCCCTGAAGTTAAATAACTTTCATAAATCTCAAGACATGAAATATATGAACCTGTTAAATTCCAAAAGGACTCCCTGGCTCCTTTCTCAGTCCTAAATTTCTGTTGTAAGAAGACAGGCCAGAGGATCTGTTTCATCAGCTTCTCCAGGTGACCTGCACTAATTTAGAAAAGCAGCAAAAGAGACATTGGGAGTAGAAGTGGAGTTAGCATGAAAGGATTTAGCAACCTACTAAACACTAAACACACTTTCCCAGCTGTAGCACATCCCATGGGATAACCTGTTTCTTACTACTTGGGTTTCTCCATTCATTAGATTCTGGCTGATGGACCATTGGATTCCAGGAAAAAAAGAACAGATCCTACAAGCCAGAAATTTTAGCCTTTTATATGAAATCGTCTAACTGTACTAGTAATACAAACCCATCCACTCACCTACCACATGTGTCAATTAACAACTAATGGAAGGAAACTTTAAAAAGAAAAGAAAGGAGGTCCAATACAGTTTTCACTCCACACACTTCTGATTTATTTTAAATAATTATGAATGAAAAGATAGCACCTTTCAAAAATACAATTCCACTTGGGCTGGGTTGCAAGGATCATGATCAGCTGAGGAAAGTGACCGGTTATTCTTTCTTTCATGGAGATGATCCCTGCATGTCAGTTAAGGCTGAAGTGAAGATGAAGGAAGGCCTTGAGTGAGCATTTTGCTTTGCTCTGTTCTGTTCTAAATTGTAACATCTAACCTAGAAGATTTAGCCAACTTAGCAATTATAAGACAAGCCTTAAATCACCAGACAAAAAACTAATAAAAGAGGAAAAGACTGGAAGATAGATTTAGGAACATCATTAATAGCAACATCACAAGAAAACTTCAGCTATTTGGCTGAATAGGGTACATGAAGAAGAAATAGTCAAGCACAGATGAGTAATGTGAATGATACCCTCATGACAAGGATGCAGATTTTAGACTACAATTTAGATTTCAATTACATGTACTAATTGCTGAACTGTTAGATGTAATATTGCATTTTGGTAGCTCTTGACATTGTCACACAGCCTGGATACTATTCTCCCAGTAGATTTCATAGCCCTCATGTGTCAAATCAGTAGGATCACTTTTGATGGATTACCGGTTCCATCCATCATCCAAAAACCTGCAACATCCATTTAACACAGCCTTCCCCAATTTGATCCTTCCATGCAACTCACATACTGGCTACAACTATTGGAGTTGTATTCAGTGGTGGGATTCAAATATGTGAACAACCGGTTCTCTGTGTGGATGCCGCTTCCGGAAGTCCATTCTGGGCCTGGGCAAGAAAAAAATTAGCTACCGGTTCTGCCGAAGTGATGCGAACCGGCTGAATCGCACCACTGGTTGTATTCCATCTTAGAACAGATTGGGGGAAATTGTTTTCAAATAGGTTTGGGAATGCATGACCATTCAGCGATCACTCAAAACACTTCCAGCATTGCTCTCTATTGGCCATGCTGGCTGAGGCTTCTGGAAGTTGTAATTTGGCAACACCTGGAAGACAACAGATCCCGCACCCTTGATTTAGAAGATCAGAAATTGTTCATGATTATAAAACCAGCTTTTCCACCCTGTTCAATGAAAGGCATTCTTAAGGGGTGTGGGGGGTGTCTCTTTAACACTCTACAAAGGCAGACACAGAGAAGATTGCTAGACTTGAAAGTCTGTTAAAAAAATGCTCATGAAGCTGCTCCTTGCTCCTGTGTATTAACAGCATAAAATAAGATTCTTCTTGAGAAAATAAAACTCAATAAGTAAAGGACAAGCACAACAAAATGGTACACATATTTATAACCACACAACCAGGCTTCTGGCATAAGGTGTTACAGTTTCACAAACAATCAATACAAATTATTGGATCTAAAATTACTTTTTGATTACCACTGTGAAAATACAAGCTGCTTGAGTCATTCCTCACTCTATTGATTTTACTGTGGGTATGAGTGTGTGCTCCTATTGCATTTTTAAAGCTCATGTTTTAAGTCTCCATTCTATTGTGAAATACTATACACACGCAAACACACACAAAGGATCATACCAGAAAGCTTTATGGGCAATGGGATTTTTCTCTGCAGTTAATTTACAAGTTTGGCTAAACAAGGATGCTAATCAACGTTTGAGGGGGGGGGGAGAGAAGAGACCTTCTCTGTGGATTATTTTCTTTTAAAAAAATAGTAAATTTTTCAGAGGCAGGCAATTCTTTGTTAGCCACCAGAATTTTATAATCACTTTTTAACTTGTTCATATGTTTTGTGTAGTAACCTTTACCTCCAAGCAGCAGCTCCTGTTGTGTGGTACTTTGTTTCCTGCTGGTTCCCATAGCAATGAGCCGATCAGCTGTTGTGGAAGAGACCAATCTGATCTTGCCAGTTGTCAAGGCTGGTAAATGGGCTGCTTAATTTTTCCGTTGTCAAGTTGTCAAATATTAGCCTCTTTCTGGCTTTAACGTCTCAAGCAGGGGAAAAAATAAATAAAAATAAAGCTGAGGCTGCCGGATGAGCAAAAGGTTTCCACTCTGTGTAAGCCCACAATGCATTGCAAGGTGTGCTCTTCTTTGGTCATTTGATTGACAGGCTGGGAGCTAGACTTCAGAGAGACTTTGGGCTAGTCCAGGGGTGTGCAACCTTGACAACTTTAAGACTTGTGGACTTCAGCTCCCAGAATTCCTCAGACAGCTATATATAGCTGGCTGAGGAATTCTGGGAGCTGAAGCTCACAAGTCTTAAAGTTGTCAAGGTTGCAGACCCCTGGGCTAGTCGTTCTCTCTTAGCCCAACCCAGTTCACAGGGTTGTTGTGGAGAAAATAGGAGGAGGAAGGAATATTAGGTATGTTTGCCGCCTTGTGTTTTTTATATAAATAATATATAAATATAAATAAGAAAAGTGGGAAATATCAGGCGCAAAGGATTATGATCACACATTAAGTTGCAGCACAGAAGATTTATTCAAGCCTATGCATGAGATTTGTTCAAGCCTAATCATCTAATGGTCAGCATTAAGTTGGCGCTAGATAAGGGTCAAAGGAATTCAAGGAGGGCTGGATTTGGATTGTTTATGGCAACATAAGGACTCTAAGCTAACGACACATTTAACTCCACCCTCCACCCCCCAGTTCTGCCTGCTCTTGTCCTACGGGATAAAAATAAAAATTAAAAAAGTACCTATATAGAATTAAAATAAATATTTTAGAATTACTGGGATAACTTTCCATTCACATCTTTAAACACTGTAATGGGGTAGCAAATTGTGGAGGTTTCTATGCTGCAGCAAAAGGACACCCACAAGAGGTTCAGGAAATCAAGATGGTGACCATGTTCAAAGCCATCCTATTTTTTTTAAGATTGTTTTTTTGTTTTCTTTTAAAATGTTCTATAAATGGCACTTGCCACCAAGAATATTAGCAAAAATGTTTAAAAATATGTCAGAGAAATGTTGGAAATGTAAACACAAACCAGGTACTTATTATCATATGTGGTGGACATGTGTTAAAGCAAGGATATATTGGACAAAAATCCACACTTGGTTAGAAAAAAATGTTAGAGAAACACATAGACTATAAACCTGAATGTTTTTTACTAGGTATAATGTCAGAAAAACTTGATAGGCAAAGTACATACTTGATTTTAGTTGTGATAATAGCAGCAAGAATTATATTTGCACAATATTGGAAGAACGAAGAAATACCACCAGAAGAAGAAATAATTTAAAAAAAATACTAGACTGTGCAGAAATGGATAGACTTACTTTACGGTTGAAAGAAAAAGAAGAAAAAGAATATTTTCAAATTTGGGACCTATTTTATCAATGGTTAGAGAAAAGATTTAGGGATTAGGAATTTAATTTGTATTAGTGAATAAGATACTCAGACAACATGTTTTTGTTGAATGTTTACTATTGAATTCTGTAAAAAATAATCAATAAAACTTTATAAAAAAATAAAATATTTTATGGGGGAAATATAAGATCGGGAAGATACGCTAAAGTACAATCAAATATAACAGTGCTAATATAATGAGAACAGAATATTAATGAAATGAGTGACATTTGAAGAAATAAAGATATATCCATAAATTGTTAATATAGAACCAGCTCAGTCATTGCATTATTAAATCATCTAATGCCCATCTCTCAGTTTTAATATAATATGTTATTTCAATTTAAGGATATTGAATGATTGAAGCCCTGCCTGTTTTCTGAGTGCATTGTGCATGTGATGCCAGTTAAAAAGAGAGTAGGACTTTAGCCCCCGACTGAACCTTTTGACTCTCCCACCCACAGACATTGTTGGAAGCAAACTATTTGTGTTCATCACACCAAGGCCCACAGGAAGACAGAGTAAAGAAAACAAGTGGACATAGAACATAGAATAACAGAGTTGGAAGGGACCTTGGAAATCTTCTAGATCTAGTCCAACCCCCTGCTCGAGCAGACAAATGGCTGTCCAGCATCTTCTTGAAAGCCACTGAAAGCTTCCAGTGATTTCGCTTACTCCTCCTTTTACACAGATCTTTTACACAGATCTCTTCAAGGATTATATGCATGGGAGGGAGGGAGTCAGTCATCTCAATAGTAGAATTCATGAAAATTGCGCCATTATGTTATTTAATGGCATCCATTGTTATGGACAGCCCATCCCTCTTTCTGGGTGATTTCCCCGACAGTCTCTCTCTTCTGACCAGTTCTTTGTTTCCTAATGTGTGCTCTGTTATGATTGTTCAATCTACGTCCTTGTTACAATTTTATTTTAACTTTCTGTTAACTTGGCTGCTTTAAATATAAATAAGGGAAGAAAAGAGAAAATCCCCCTCCCAACAAATAGAGAAAGATAAGAAAAGACAAGGAGACAACAGAAACATGATACCCATTGTGGAGGCCTAATTCATATGCTTAGAAAGGCATAAATTAAACTAAATAGCTCAGGGCTTAGTGTTGTGACCCTGGAACGGAGACAGATAAGAGAAATCAGACAGCTGTCCATCCTTCCGAGTGTGAATAGAATGGTATAAAAGGATACTGTCACAATAAATAACATTGTTTATTGGGCATGCTGATATTATCAGAAATTATTTCAACAGTATAAAAAGTAATATGCAAGCCCTCCCAATAATTTATCCAAGTATTTCAGTGTTTGGGTCACACTGTAATTGTAATTTTTCTTTTCCCTTGCTTTTCTAATGTAACTAAACCAAATATATAACATGTGTAAAGATGTTTCATTCGGGTTTTTTTCCTCTCACAGTCTGTTAGCTAGGAGCTCAGTGATCAACTTAGCTTATTGCTGTAGAAATATACTTTTGTGGCATCTACCTCCAATCGCTTTGGTCTCATTATAACTTGACTGTATGGATTAATTAATAGGGAACTTCTGTCTTCCATTATATTGATAGAGAATTAGTTCATAAGTTGAAAAAGAACATATCTCACAGATGCTAAATGTGGTTATTTTTCTTTCAGAAAGAGTTCTCCCCCTTCACCATCTCCTTTCATATATAATTCAAAAGAATATTCTGTACTGAACTTTGTAATACCCGGTTAACAAATTCATGGCTATAAAACCAAAATGAGACAATATCATAATAATAAATGACTTCTTGCCCATTTTAAACTTCCAAGAAAGTATGGTTGACAATAACTCTTCACAAGTATCCAACCCATTTTGGACCTGTAGCAGCCAGTAAACATAAAAATGATTTTTTTTTCTTATGATCTTTAAGATCATAAGAAAGACATTTAGTAGTCCTTAAGACTCTTAGTTATTGATTTATTAATAGGAAATATCCCACTTCCTTGCTGTAAATTGTAAATGCAGTTACAATTTTTTTAAAATAGTTAATACCTTAGAAATACAGTTGAACTGTTTGTTTTTAAATGTAGATTTAGAATGAACTAAAATACATTTCAATACTATCTAGGGGTTTTAGTTGCTGCTAGTGCATGAGGATGAACTTGTGAAATCAAGTGGTGGTTTAAAATATTAAAACCCTTTCTTACCCATAACTTCAAAGAAAAGAGTTATCAGCAATTTTCAGACAGGCTGTCCCAGACTATAAGTTTATCATAAGAATAATGAACAAATTATACTTATGTTCAAGCAACAGAGCTATAGCTAAAACTGGATCTAAACCCCCACACAGTGTCAAAGGTGCCACATAATAACTAACTGTGCCATAATGGTTTTTATCTGATTATTTCACTCTGTAAAAACATTTGAAGTCCAAATATATGCCTTTGGCCCCATAATCATATGGTAGCTATAATTTAGACAATGCCTGGGAGGTTGTGCTTTCCATTAAAAAAACATAATATTTTATTAATCTGTTTAAAACAATTTAAAGATAATAGCACAGGAATAGCTCTAAGTAAATATATTGAGCTAACACTTAGTGGTGTAGTTGCCTAGAGCTGAAGGTGCTTGCCTCCCACTCTGAAGGTTGAAAGTTCAATCCTGGGCAGTGACAGATGTTCCTCTATCACTTTTTTTCAAAGACAAAATATCTAGTGGAAACTCCCCATAGGCATCAGGAGGGGCATCTGGCCAGTAAATATTCAGCTCCATTCAATCACCCCCAACTCCACACTGATAAAAACAACTACAGGGACAAAAAACAACAACAACAGTCTTTAACACTTACCTTTCCCCATAAACACAGTGAGATTTCCAAGATCTATCTCTATCAGTTCTATCTGAGATAGTTTGGTAGATTTACATACACAAATGAAGAAAATTTCCTTGCAGTAGTTATTCCCAGATGTTTAAAAGGATTCAAATAATTAAACCCCAGTTTTTACCACTTTATAAACCTGACAGCCTATAGAAAATGTATCAGCCATGCTCCAAGTAACCAAATTATTTGATAAATTATCAGATGTATTAGAAATAAATAATTATTAAAATGAGTTTAGGTATAACAGTGATGGCGAACCTTTTAGAGACCGAGTGCCCAAAAACCGCCCCCACCTTGCACCCCCGCACTGCCCCCTGCCCTGCTCCACCCCCTGCTCTGCCTACCCGCAAGGCTACCCGCCACCTCCACAGCCCACCAGTCGCCCAGGTGGCCCAACAGTGCCATGGCAGCTACACCCTCCGCCCGCACCCTGCAGGATCAACTGTGCGCGACAGGGTGCGAGGGCAGAGTCTTGTCCCCGCTGCCTGGCTGCCATTTCCTTGGCTGCGCTGCTCGTGAGGGCCACGCTTGGGGGTGACTCTCCTCCGGGGGGACTGCTGATGAGGAGGGGGCCACACTCAGAGGCGAGGCTGAGGCGATGGCGCACGTGCCCACAGAGAGGGCTTTGAGTGCTGCCTCTGGCACACGTGCCATAGGTTCGCCACCACTGGCATATAACAACAGTTACTGTGCCCCTCCAGCTAGTATTTTGCCCCAAATATTTTCCATTTGGCTGACTAGATAGGCCAGCAGTTTCAGGATCAAATTAAATATAAGAGGGAAAAAAGGTTTCACAAGCCATCTGCTCAGATAAAGGGATAATTCCATTTGTAACAAGACTAGCACTCACACATGATCAATTGGCTGACTTGCAATCACCTACTGTTTATTTCTTGTAATGTGAGGACAGAGAAAGCCAGTCAGGAGGGCAAACAACGATCAGGAAAGGCAAACTAAAATTTCTTTTATTTTGTGTTGTTGTTTTTTAAAAAAAGACAATGTTTAAGAGCTATGTTAATGACTCCAGAACTGTTTCACTCATTAGTGTTTGTTTCATTAATAACGCCTTGAAATCATGAAAAGCAGCTGCCATAAATACTGACAACATTGAAATAAATCAGAGCTGCCAAAGTTAGATCATCAAAAGTCACATGATCACTAGATGGCAGCAAAGAACAAGGGACAATTTTGACACCTTGCCTCCACCTAGTGGTCACGTGGATATTTGCAGAGCAAAACTGGAAATACTAGGGTAGCTACAGCTCTATAGTACCGTATATGGTAGAAAAGCAAAAGTAACATATGAAGTTGGCCAGAGAGAGAGCAGTTTTGCTTTGTGGTTAGCAGAGGATTGAGGTAAGAAATCTATGCACGCATACAGTGTAAGTCAATTTCACGTGCTTATGAGGTGGTTCTGGATATATAATTTGTATTTATTACAAAATGATTGTCTCTAAGAGAAAGGGTATAAAAATGAAGTGTATAGCATTTGTGTCAACAGGAGAAATAACTATATGAATGCAACATTATTGTAGATTTCATGACTTAATGAAAGCATGTAATAAGGTGAATTGGCTTGAATTACAGATTTTTTTACAAAAATAAAACATGGAGATGAAACTTGGTTACTATAGGAGATATGGATGATATATGATGTGTGGAAATAAATGAATTGCTCAGGAAATGGACATGGTTTATACAGATAAAGACATTCTTCTGGAGATGCTAGACCTCTTCAGATTATTGAATGTTGTTTGTTGATAACATAAATGATTTGCAATGCATGCAAGAGCAATTATATGATGCAAGAAAGACTATGATTCTGAAATTAAAGTATTAAGACCAAAGTAGTTGTATTTGGTAGGGAAAATGAAGTAGATTATTTCAAGTCATATGAAAATTGAAAAACTAGTGCTTTCTTGATAGAACTTCCCCCCCCCCCCATTCAATAGCCATGGAGTTTAAAGAATGAAATTGCAGATATTAAAATTACCTTGTTGTGTAAATGTTATAATTCTGTATCTTGTTTCATCACTTTATAATTTTAAGAAGGAAAGTGCCTTGTCATTTCCACTTATTTTATTCATGGCCATCTTGAATTTTAGGAAAGGACAAGTCTGTCTCCACATTTTCTCCCTTCTTACTTGATCCTTGAATTTCCCTCCTTGCTTTTCCATTATTATTCCAATACACTGCTGGATCTCTCCCCCCCCCCCAAAAAAAAAGTGATTAAGTATCTCAGATGGACTCAGCTAAGAGTCCAGAAGTGTACATCCTTTTCCTGTCCAGAAGTGTACCTCCTTTAAAATTCTTCCAATTTCATTCATCAAGGCTTTTGTGAGGTGCCTATATCACAATAAGTATTGCGATCATTTGCACCTAGCTCTGTCCTTGATTACTGCTACGAGCTCAACCTCTTGACTTCAGAACAGCTCATCAAAAATGTTATTGATTTAGAGTTGACTTATGTGCAAAAAATGTGTAAAAACCTGCTCTAGCATGTTGTAAAGAGGAGGGTATAGCAAGGTAAAAAGGGAGGTCCCTGTGCTGTGTTTCTCAATTTCAGAATTTAAAATATAGTATGATTAGTTTTAAATCTGATTCCACCCGCTGCAAATTTCCTGAACAGTCATAATTCTGCAGGCCTTTTGCATGGCTTTAAAGGGTTTCATTTGATGCTGGACCAAGCTGGTAAATGAGCATGATTGAAATTATTTATTATGGAATGATTTTAGCTGGCCTTGATTGTGTGGGAAGAATCCAGAGAAAGAAATATTTTGGGAAATATTAAAAAGGCAGAATATATTTCCCCAAAGGAATAATGGAGAAGATCTTTAAAAAAGACAGAAACCAGCCCCCAGAAATCAGCCCAACCCCTAGGCAGAGGCCAGCTTTTAGAAATGCAAATCCAATAATCCTTTCAGAAAGGTTGGAGCCTTCCAGCTAGAAACTGAAAAGATTAGGAAGACAAAGACCCTTAAAATCTACATACCCCACACAAACTCTAAGACAGGACATAATAGGATTAACCCACCAATGCCAAAAGGGCACACTCAGACACAGGTCAAAATACATGACACAGGAAATACAAACCCTCAAACAGGAACAGGAAGCAACCTCAAGAGCCCCAGAAGGTATACAAGCCCACCACTCTGCTCCATGTGATCAATTTTTTTTCCAGAGCCATCTTTCTGTCTGACTCTCCTCTTCAATAAATTACAACCTTCTTTCTAAAGCTGTCTCCATGTTATTTATTACCGGTTTGGACTGGACCCCGATGAAGATTTTTCTTTCAACAATTGTGTTGTGTCTTTGTTCTGTGTAATGTTTTTTGTACTAGTTTTAATTTAAGTTGTTTGTCCAGAATCACAAGGTGTGAGTTGGGTGTTCCTATAAATTGATTAAATACATAAATAGCTTTACAGGTAGTTCTTGACTTACAGCAGTTCATTTAGTGACTATTTGAAGCTACAACATCACTGAAAAAGTGACTTATGATTGTTTTTCACACTTACGACCCTTGCAGCATGCCCACGGCCACATGATCGAAATTCAGATTCAGATTGGCAACTGACTCATAGTTATGACCATTGCAGTGTCCCAGGGTCATGTGATACACCTTTTGTGACCTTCTGACGAGCAAAGTCAATGGGGAAGCCAGATTCACTTAACAATCGTCTTACTAACTTAACAACTTCAGCAATTCACTTAATGACGGTGGCAAGGAAGGTCATGAATGGGCCAAAGCTCACCTAACAGATGTCTCACTTAGCAGCAGAAATGTTGGGCTCAGTTGTAAGTTGAGGACTACCTGTGCTTGTGTTGCCTTTTCTTATCTTGTGGCTTTCATTTCCCTCCCTCGTTATTTCCCTCTACTGCACATAATAAATGAAAAGAAATTTGGTTGATGGCTTCTGTCTGTCTATAATGTGTATAAGTAAAATAAATGTAAATGTGCTACTTCTAAATAATTTCATTCTGTATTATTCATTGCTGGGATGGGGGGGGGGAAACCACCCTTAAAATGAACATAGGGAAATAAAAAAGAAAATTGAGAGAATTGTCCAACGTGACAATGCTTATTTTATAAAATTGTAACTAATTACCATCTTGCATGCCCTGAATTTGGGGCAGGTTCACTTCTCTTCTTAATTCCACTGAAGTATTGGCGCACTAGTAGCCCTCCACTTACAATCACAAGCAGGGCTAGAATTTCTGTTGCTAAGCCAGGGGGTTATCGAGTCACACTCCATTTTATGATCTTTTTTTAAACCATGGTTGTTAAGTGAATCACTGCAGTGATTGTTAACTGAATCACATGATCGTTAAGGGAATCCAGCTTTTCCCATCGAATATTCTTGACAAAAGCCAGCAATATTCTTAATAGAAGGTTGCAAATGGAGATGACATGACCCAGAAGATGCTGCAGCCACTGTAAATGCATGCTGGTTGCCGAGTGCCCAAAGTTTGATCATGTGACTATGGGGATGCTTGTGACGGTCGTAAATGTGAGGACTGGTTGTAAGTCACTTTTCTCAGTGCTGTTTTTTTAATGTTCATTAAATGAATGGTTGTGATTTGTATAGCTTAAATTGATTTCATTCATTCATTCATTCATTCATTCATTCATTCATTCATATCTATATATAAATAAAAATGTAAATGTTCGTTTGTTCAAAATCTTAAATCTCCGAAAGTTCTTCACCGATTGCTTTGAAATTTTGACACAACGTTGCATTCGAATACGCGCATGTTTCTATATACCTATATTATATATATGTCACATCTGTGACAGGTAAAAACATGCTTTTTTTGAAAAACAGTGCCATCTGTTGGACATAAAAGCAACACACGCTTTTACCAGACTGAGCCACAGCAACGCGTGGCTGGGTACAGCTAGTATATATGTGTGTGTGTGTTTGTGTGTGTGTGTGTGTATGTGTATATGTATATGTATATATGTGTGTGTGTGTGTGTGTAGAGACACACATACATACTATATATATATATTGACTGTTACTTCTTTATATTTTGAACATATCTTTGGGGAAGTATCCAAATTACAGTTTTTAGGCTGCAATATTATGCACTCTTATCTTGAAACAAAACTGATTGAATTTAGAACAGGTTTTTTTTTTAAATGGAATGCAAATTATTTTAAGTATATAATTTGCTATATAACGTCTGCCTGCTTCTAAAATGCTTTTTGATCCTTGCCTAAATGCATGAAAAGTAGGATGCAATGAACCTTTAAAATATGTAAATGTCAGCCTCAATGCTCGAAAGGTGGACATAAAACAACAACAACACATTTTTACATTTAATACATACAGTATAGTAGTTTATCAAATGTCCAGCCTAAACCAGGGCCGTTATTATGAAGTAATAACCAGTTTTCTGGCAGTTCCACCTCCTATTACCCCATCTTTTCACAAGCTGAAATCCTCTAGATATATCAAGAGAGCAGCTCCCCAGAATTCATATTCAGACATTCTGGGAATGACAGCCCAAAAACACCTAGAGGGTATCAGTGGAAGAAAAGTTATTTCAGTGAAAGACCACCGGTGTTTTATTGCACAGCAGTGTTCATTTTTACATGTTGCTGTTCTGCAGCCCAGCAAACCTCTTTCCTGTTGCATCCCATTTCTGCAACCTTGACTGCTGGGGGCAACCATATATTTAATGAAATCTGCTAATAAATCTCCAATTCCCTTTGAGTAAGCAATCCTGCTGCAGACTCAGCTTTCTGTCCCTTGACTTTACCAGAGCCCAAATAAGATTTGTACTCCAACAGGGTAAGCATTTACTTTATCAGAAAGCATATTAGCGTGGGCATGTCTCAGCATAATGTGTACCGAATCAGAGGGTATGACTAATTTGTTCTGCTCTTAAGTGGATGATAAAATGATTTAGACACATATAAATATATATGGGACATCAGGCACTTTAGGTATTACATGTTCTGTATCTCATCCTAAGCTTGTCAAAATCGGAGCGCTTTTTATGGATTAAATGACATTTACAGGAAAGACCTAGCTTTGCCCAGAACTTGGGAATGTTTACCTAAGGGAAGAAAAGCTGATGGAAAATAAACATTGATAACATTGCAAGAAATTGAAGATGTAAACGAGCACGAATGGTGCTCTGGAGTATCATCTGACTTTTGTTCATAATACTGCACTAAGTGTTGGAGAGAATTATTACTCTCTTTGAGAGGGACCTTTGTTAGGAGCAGTTTGCCATGCCCCTTCATTGGCTGGATCCTAAAGATCACTTGTAACAGCTCAAGATTGATGGTGAATGTGTAGCTATTGCATACTAAATCCATAGAGAGAACATGGTAAGCAGGCAGATCTGTGAGAAGTCATGCTCTCTTCCAATAAATAGTAGGACCTGGAAACCAATGGCAGAAGAGATTGTTCAGGTAGACAACTCCACCCACCCCAAGCTGGGACTTAGACACCTAAGGCCTCTCTACTTCAGGTTAGATGCTTGTTCCAGCAACAATTATTTATTTTTCATATTTCTAGACCACCCATCTCCCTCAAGAACATTAACTCCCTTTTTTTTTTACAACCCAGTAATCCCTTAATTCAGGGTAGAGTCAGGTGGCTGGATGGAGCTGAGCATTTGCTGGCCGGATGCCTTTCCTGACACCACACGGAGTTTGCAGCAGATATTCTTTCTTTGCGCCCTGAGAGAGAAACATCTGCCACTACCTAAGATTGAACTCTCAATCTTCCAAGTGGGAGGCGAGCATTTTCATCACTAGATCACCATGCTGCTCTCCCTCAAGAACATCCGATAGTATTATTCAGGACTCCCCTAGCTTTTTTCTGAGGGTCCCTTAATTGTTTACTCATAGACTTCCTCGAAATATTAGCAATGAATAACCTCATAGGCACGATGTTTGAAGGTTTCCAATAATACACAGACAAATGCTAGAGAAATCTGAAAATTCCTTGGAATGCTCCAAAAATCGCCCCCTACTTTTTAGTCTAAATTATGGATGTGTTTGGAAAGCCAAACTTCACTTGTCTCCTTGATCCCATGCAGCTATATAATTTTTCTCATTTTACTATTTATTTTAGATTTCTTTTCTGTTTTTACGACATGCACAGGCATTGCACCTTGTTTTTCTACATCTCCTGTGAAAGCTGGATAAAAGTGTGCTAAAATATCTTTTCAATAAAGTAAAATAAAAATATAGCTCTACTTTGGGAGAAACTTGAGCTGCAATGCCAGCAGGTTTTATGCCAATAAATGCAAAGCCTATGTTAAGAGCCCTGCTTATCCCTTCATATTCCCCATGTGCTTCTCTCCATGTTCCTTAAAATAAAATGGAAGGCTATTGGGGAAATGGCCTCAGGGAGAGCATTGCAAATAATGAGCAGAATTCTCTGTACTAGGAGGACTTACTTGGAATAAGGCATATTATGCAAAATGATGTACTTGATAAATATATTAGGAAATACATGAACAAAATGTGCTGTTTTCTTAAAAATATATTTTTTTTCAAAGTAATGTCCCAAAGGAAACAAATTTAAAATTGGTAAAATGAGAAATTGAGACTAGTCAAATCCAGGTCTATGCAACTGTTCCTTTAGATATTTGTAGAAACTCAACTACAATCTTAAGAATTACCAAAACTCCTTCATTTACGGGAGAGTCTCTCCTCCACTTGCTGTGGAGAATTTTGGCACACAGTTTCCATTTTCTAAACTGAAATTTAAGTGACTCCAAACTAGCAAACTTAATATTCTCTCCTTGAACTCTTTACTTATCTTAAGATTTTGAGCAGTAATAATTAGGGATCCCTCGTCTGTCTTTGCAATGCATTGCTCTTAAATAACTTCTAAAAGGAGGAGAAAGTTTATTCATTTCCACAAGTCCTCCCCCTTGACACATATATTTCATAATTTCCGAACTCTCTTTGATCAAGAAGGCCATCCAGCACACCTGTACAATCAATCTACAGCCTTCTTCCCCAATTACAGCAGATGGAGCATCAATGTGAGTGTCCATCTGCCACTTGCTGAGATATCTGTCTGTTGTATAATTAAAATGGAAGTTATCTATAGAGATCCTCTCTGCCTATCAAATTTATACAGACCCTTCTCTATCAGGTCATCCCTTGCTTTGACATTATAGAAAGTGCTCTCAGGTCTTCAGCTGTGCTGAGTTTCTGAAGAGCCACTAAGCTGCACCCTTGACCTGGCACTCACTGAGTAGATGTGATGAGCCATGTCTAACAGAGTCTCTACATCTGGACAGCCAGGTGGACAAAACCATAGAAGGTTTCCAGATAAGTAAGTATTTAATAAATAAATAAGTATACTTTTGTCAAACTTCTTTGGGATTGATCCAGCTAACTATGCTGGATGAAATGAAAATGCTGAGGAGCATTTTTGGAAGGGTTTTAAGATGTTACTCATACGGGGAAAAAAGGCAGTAACATGGAAATAGTCTCCTCTATTGTGTACTACTAGCCTTGTCTTTGTGATACCTAGATGTTCAGTGCAAAAAGCAACTAAAATGCATAAGTGTTCCATATCCCTCGGAACTTTTCCTGCACATTGTGTGATATAAATCTACATACCAAGACTTATAGCAGGGTGGCGAAATATATGACCCATGTGATAATTAATTCAGATTCCATTCATGCTGGGATTTATGATCCAACAGCATCTGAAGGGCCACATATTATCCAACCTCCCTGTTAAAAACATTGCTGCATTTAGCACAATGCTGCCTTCTTTCAGCACATGGAACATTTTTCTTTGTCACAGAGTTGAGATTTTTCCAAACAGATAATTAAAAAATTAAGAAAAATCAGCTTCTCAGAGCTACAGGAGATATCCTAGTAAGCAGAAATGTTCAAATTCTTTTTGTTTTCCTTTTTGAGTTTCCCTTTTTAAATAGAATAAGTGTGCTGAAACTACTGTAAGTTTAATGTGCTTCTTTTTATTTCTATTAAAACAAAAAAAATAGCACCAAAGATAATCTTGCTTTGCTGGTCAATTTTAGCAGCACAATAGGGAGATGTGGAAGAAAAGGAGAATTATAAACACATGTGTACAGGGGTGGGGAGGAAGACAAGACAGAAATTTGGAGATTATACATACAATAAACATCTTCTCTGTCACTGCCTTTTCATCGCACCGGTCATGTGCCTTAATGTATTTGCATTTGTCAGCTATGATCCCAGCTATAAAGTAAAACAACTTCTACTTAGCAGCTGAAGCTGAGAAAATTTGGTTACATTTATGCTAAGGCAGCTTGCAGAGTAACTATTTTTATATGTGCAATCAAGTAAATGCCCAAAGCCCTTGACTTTCATGACCATAAAATACTTTGTACAATTCTTATTAAAATACATTTTACATGTTAGCGTTGTTATAATCATTCTCAGTATATTGAAATGCTATGGCCCAAGACTGTCTGAGCATGTTCCACAACTCTCAACTGACTCATAAGTGATATTATGCTCCAGATAATTTAACAAATGTTACAAGTGTGAACATTAAAGCTAAAATAATAATTTTACCATGCAATTCCTTCCTTCCTTCCTTCCTTCCTTCTATCCATCAGGGTTTATACCCTCAAAACAAAACAAGATAATCTGTAACTTAATATAATGGTACTGCAAAAAGCTAGAAAAACCAAAAATGAATATAGCATACAATCATAGACAACTTTCCCTAATTGTATGATACATTATTCAAATATATGTACATATTATATAGGTGTATGCATACATATTTGACATGATAGATTGATTAAAACAACAAGCAGGCATGATCTACAACGATCCATGATCTTCACACAGAAACAATAGCCTGAAAAAGTTATTGGACTGGTTTCCTCTTTTGAAGCCAGAAGAGGGTTTGAGTGCAGATCATCAGAGTTTTTATGGAATCCATGTTGGATTTAGCATTTGAATCCCGAAATCCCAAAAGGTTCCTTTCAAATGCAGAAGGCTTCTGATTAAATCTTATTTCCGCTTGTGTAATGAGGAGTTAAGCTATTTTCATCCATTATATTCACCCCATTATATTCACCCCAAGAGAATGTGCTCAAGGAATGTGGATATTTAATGTGGAAATCCATTAAAGAAATGCTCTTGCTGATGGATGAGAAGCCTAGTGGAGAATAGATGTATTGGAGGATTGAACAGTTGGGTACTTGGAGATCTCTGAGTTTGGTTGTTTCCCTGCAGATGTTTCATTACCAGGCTAGATTAGTATATGAAGGGATAAAGTTTGCTTGTGTGGTAGTTAACTTAATAATGCATTGTCTGCAAAACAAACAAACTCACAAAACATCAAGAACCCAATACAATCCTAGGTCTAGTGCCTGTTTTTGAAGAATTGCATCTCCAGGTTTCTCTCTGTAGTGCCTACTTCTGAGTGATATTTTGACTGAAACTATTTTCTCACCCAAAAAATGAGGTAAGAAAAAGATACAGATAGTACTTGACTTACCTCCATTCTTTTAGCGATCATTCAGTTACAATGGCACCGAAAAGAGTGACTTACGACCGGCCCTCACGCTTACAACTGTCACCACCTCCCCAGAGTCAAGTGACCAAAATTTGGAGGCTTTGCAATGGACATTATTTACAAGGACCGCAGTGTCCCAGGATAACATGGTCACCATTTGCGATCTTCCCAGCCGCTTTTCAACAAGCACTGTCAATGGATTCATTTAACAGCCATGTAATTTACTTAACTGCTGCAGTGGTTTGCTTAACAACTGTGGCAAAAAAAAAAAAGGTTGTCAAATCGGGAGCAACTCACTTAACAATCACCTTTCAAAACAATGGAAATTCTGGTCCCATTTGTGTTCTACCTGCAATCTATTGTGAGGAGAGGGGGCATTTCCATTGTATATTTTCAGAAGGGCTTCTAGTTAATTTCATTCTCTGTTTCAGGAAGACGTACTACTCAAGCTGCTTAGGCACTGCTCTAAAAGACGACATGTAGGAGCAAAGAAGGAAAGCCAGGGGATAGATCTATATACAAATTCTTGACCCGAAGAGATCCATGTTTGGGGATAATTTGTATCACACAATGAAGCAAGATGATTGTTCCTATTTTGGGTTTAACTGGTTTGAAAGAATTCCTATTGTATTTAGGAAGTTACAGAATCAGCAAAACAGTCTACTTTAGTTCAGGGTTAGGATTCGATCAATTTTAATCCATAGAGCCAATATAAGTCTCTCCCACTGTGATCCTGACATTGTTTCATTTTTCCTGGTGACATTTGTATTGATAGGAATACAGCTGTAAAAATAAATATTTAAATATAGATGACTATCATGGAAACACCTTTAGGCATATTCCCAAGGAAAATTTTTAGTCCTGAAACTCAATTTCTTATGTTTTCTATTTATTCCCCCTACAACTTATAATCAAGAGAGCTAGTGCACATAACACAACCCAGACATATAAAACAACTCAAGAAGCCAAAAATAAAATTGGCGACGTGTCTACAGTCCTTTGCATTGTTCTCTGTGTTGCATTGTTCTCAGAGCTGTTTCCTTCAGGCTGCATGGGAGTAACTTGTAAAACATATTAAGCTTTCCCAAATACCCAGTTGTATTGCTTGGAAATGCAAATAACATTTCAAAGAAGCATGGCCACCTACACTGCCCACATGAAATAAGAAGTCTATCAAATAAATGAATTATCCAGTCTCTCCTTGACTATTTTTTTTTTTGTTCCCACACTTCCTCTACATTTCCCACATACAAACAGTGGTGGAATTTGAAAAAAATGAGGTACCATCTCATTCCCTGGCTAAGTAAAGGACTATCCATTATCCTTGTATTCTATCAGATGATGTCATTGCCACTGCTTTGAATAATGTTGTGCAGCCGGCTTCCTCTGCCTTCTGGTGGAAGGCCATCTGGATTCCATTTTACAGTACTGGAGGCATTAGCAATTGACCCTGCAAGCTTGTTGCAAACTTCTATACAAAGGACAAACTGGCATTGTCCTTTCCATAGGTTGCCACTGAAGATGATATCCTAAGATATTTTTTGATATAAGCTTTGTGTATATGTATAGACATATAGAGATAAGAGATAGATAGATAGATAGATAGATAGATAGATAGATAGATAGATAGATAGATAGATAGATAGATAGATAGATAGATAGATAGATAGATAGATAGATAGATAGATAGATAGATAGATAGATAGATTCTGTTAGGTTAACTCTGAATTGTTCTTCCCAGATTTAATATGGGAGCTTGCATTTTCTTCCTTTTAGTATATTTTTATGACTTTTGAGTCTCGGCTGTCTTGGATTTCTTTGTAGTATTATTTCCCCACCATTTGCAACACATTGCAGCTTACACATCATTTTCAAGTTTAATTAAGGTACTACTCGCCAGCTTTTCCGCAGTCTTAATAAAGACTTCAAAAGTTGGGGTAAAACTGATACCTCCTTTACATTTACATCTTTCAGGGTAAAACCCCTGCAAATTTAAAGCACAGCCTATTTCTGTATCAGCATATCTGGATCTGAGAGATAAGAGACTAGCAAGGAATCTTTCTTCCTTCAGGTCCAAAGGCTGTACTCTACCCACCTCTGCACTCTGGCATGTTTTTTAAATTATTATTATGATTGTTATTGTTATTGTTATTATTGATGATCATCGCACAGTCAGCCAGATATTCAAACTGGATTTGGCATTTTGTCTACCTATCGAGTTCTTACCAAGGACCTGGGATAGGCAGATGTGGATGTTTGATGGTATTACGGATATCGTCGCAGGATGGAAGCAGTTTCTAGTAAGGCCGCCTTTTGCAATTGACTAATGGTGAATTTGTCAATGCCAATGGTGTTCAAGTGGTGCTCCAGTTGTTTTGGGATTGCACCCAAAGCGCCTATTACTATTGGTACTACCCTTGCTTGCTTTTGCCACAGTCTTTCTATTTCTATTTGTAGGTCTTTGTATTTTGTTATCTTTTCCAGTTCTTTCTTGTCTATTCTGCTGTCTCCAGGCACTGCCATGTCCACTATCCAGACTTTTTTGTCTTTCTTATCGACAATTGTTAAGTCCGGGGTGTTATGTTGCAGGTTCTTGTCTGTTTGAATTCTGAAGTCCCAGAGCAGTTTAATTTTATCATTTTCTATGACTTTCTCTAATTATTATTATTATTATTATTATTATTATTATTATTATTATTATTACTACTACTACTACTACTACTACGACGACGACGACGACGACTACTACTTTTAAATATAATAAAAATAGAAACATAAGATGGAAGAGAAAAAGGAAAAAGATGGAGTACAACTTCCATCTTTGTTTCAATCAACTATTTCCTGTCTTACTCTTCTCTTCCCTCTTTTTTTTTAGTCTTACTTTGTAAGAAGACTAAAATAAAAAAAGAAAAAGATTTATGGGAGGTCTAGTTGTTAAAGCACCAGGCTAGAAACCAGGAGACTGCTGGAATTGGGTATGTCTAATTTAACGAAGAGAAGGACAAGGGGGGACATGATAGCAGTGTTCCAATATCTTAGGGGCTGCCACAAAGAAGAGGGAGTCAAGCTATTCTCCAAAGCGCCTGAAGGCAGGACAAGGAGTAACGGGTGGAAGCTAACCAAAGAGAGAAGCAATCTAGAACTAAGGAGAAACTTCCTGACAGTTAGAACAATTAACCAGTGGAACAACCTGCCTCCAGAAGCGGTGAATGCACCAAACACTGGAAGTTTTTAAGAAGAAACTGGACAGCCATTTGTCCGAAATGGTATAGGGTTTCCTGCCTGAGCAGGAGGTTGGACTAGATGACCTCTGAGGTCCCTTCCAACTTTATCATCATCATCATCATCATCATCATTATTATTATTATTATTATTATTATTATTATTAACCCACATCACTGGGTTATTGCTGTGGGGAAAATAGGAAGAGGAGGGAGTATTAGGTAACTGCCTTGAGTTATTTACAAAAATAATAAAAGCAGGTTAAAAAAATCTAATTCCCTTCCTCTTCTCTTTTAAACATTTTAATCCCCAGATCCATAAAAATCAATTCAGTCTTTTCTTCTTTTAATGAGAAGTCCATATAAGGTTTCCATTCTTTCAAAAAGATGTTTATCATTTTTTTCTGACCAAACTGATCAACTTTGCCATTTCCTCAAATTCTGCCAATTTTATAATCCAATCTTCTACTGTGGGGATGTCTTTATTCTTCCATCTTTGTGCAAGCAGTAATCTTGTTGCAGTTACCACAAATAATAATAATTTCCCATGTTTCTTTTCTAGTTCAGTGTCCATCAAACCCAATAGATACAATTCTGGTTTCATTGTAGTGGTAATTCGCAATATCTTTTACATCATCATATGGATTTGCACCCAAAATTTTGTTGCTTTTTAATAAGTCCATCATGCATGATAGAATATCTCCTGTTCTTTTTCACACTCCCTGCACTTTGGCATGTCAATTATTTCTATTTGGGGTTATGAATATAACAATACTAGGAAACACTAGAAAATGTGCAGACTACAAAATTAAGTTTAGAGACTAATTTTGCTATTAGGGAAGCAGCTTGTGTTTACTGGTTTACTGATATAAAGGATTCCTGGCATGATTTGAGGCCCAAATCACAATCTTTTAAAAATTCAAACATCTAGTTTATATGGACTTTGAAAAATTGCTCGGTGATTGTATTTCAGTCTCACACAGTTAAGTCAAAATTGACTGAATGAATATTCAGATTTATAATCTTTTAAGAGGCAATTATAAGAATCAAACTTCAAGTTAAGAAGCGTAGATCAGTTTATATATATATATATATACCAAAAAAATCTGAAGATAGATGATAGAGATAGATGATAGATAGATGATAGATAGATAGACAGACAGACAGACAGACAGACAGACAGACAGACAGACAGACAGACAGACAGATAGATAGATATAGTATAGGTAGGTAGGTAAAGACTGAGATAATTTTTTTTACAAGAGTAGTATTATTTCAGAATTTTATATGCATAAATTTAATTTTTATTAAATAATTTTTCAAAGAATAAAAATAATACACATTTTGAAAAACACAAAAGAAGTAAATAAAAATAATGTGGAAAAAGTACAAAGAATGGAATGGGATGAAAAGAAGGAAAGGAAAGGAAAGGAAAGGAAAGGAAAGGAAAGGAAAGGAAAGGAAGGGAAAGGAGTTATAAAAAAAGTGACTTCTAATTTTCTTAGCAACAGTTACAATAACATTTATATTTTACCCTCTCTCTCTAAGGTAACAACTTAAAGTCCTTCTTTCTATCTTAGTCTTTCTAATCATCAGACATAAATCACAGATTCATGTTTTTCTTATTTCAGCAAAAACGTCCATAAGGGCTTTCCAGTTATTAATAAATGTACTTATTGTCCTTTTCCTACTCAAACAAGTGAATTTGACCATCTGCTAATTCTGTCATCTTCACCAGGCATTCCTCTGTTGTGGGCTTTTCAGAACCTTTAAATTTTGTGTGTATAATAGCCTCACTTTAGTTATCATATATAAAAGTATTTTTTTAATTTTATCCATTAGTCTCAACAAGAAGAGTTCTGGTTTTATTTGAATATTAATCTTATAAAAATGTGTGTTCATACCCCACATTTTCTGAATATTTACAACCCACCAGGCATGATGCACCAATAGTACATCATTTTAAATAATTCTCTTTAATACATCATAATTTCAGTCCTTTCAGCCACATATTTTCCCATTGTTTCATTAGTATATTTTGTCCAAAGTTGTTAGTCCATTTTATCACAGGGTAAAATGTGATAAACTTCTTCCATTTCAAATTGCAAAGAAGTTTATACATCTTAGCACTTGCTTGTTCACCATTTATCCATAGTTCAATTTTAAATGCTGCCTTGTGCTGTTCATTTCCAAATGTCTTGTTATCTTAATTCTTTTTCTCCATTGTACATGCGAAAATCTTTGAAAAATTAAATCCCTCTACAGTCAATTGATCTCCTAATTTCATTTTATATTCTCTGTGCTCCTGTTATAACCATTTTTGATAAGTTAACCATCTCTCTTTGCCTGCTGTTCCTTTTTTTAAAAAATATAAAATGCTTCTTATGCTGAGAACCATAATGGCATTTGGGGGCAAACTTTGGGTTTATATCTATTTCATGTTCTCAGTATGGCACTTGTAATTTAGTGATTTTTTTTTTAAAGCCACATTAATCTTAACTTTAACATACCATAGAAAGCCACGTCATCCAAATCTCAGGTCATGCTCTTTTAGTTCTGAAATGCTCTTATTTCTCAACAAAACTCACTTTTTCATCTAGACTAAGTAACAGGATGCAAAATACAATTTCAAATGAAGCAGTCCCAGTCTTCTCATTCCTTTGCATCTTGAAGGATTTTATACATAATCCTTGAATTTTTCCCTTGCATATAAACCTAGATGTATTTTTTTTGCCATTGGTTAAATAGTATATCCATTTTTGAATAAGGTATAGTTTGAAAAATAATCATTCTAGGCAATACATTCATTTTTATCACAGAATTTCTCCCCAACAATGGCAATTATAATTTCTCAACTTTTAGCATCTTCTTAACTTCCATTTTTCATTCTATGTCTTAACATAATTGTTTTGAAATAGCATATGATTCAAGGTGCTGGCCATCATCTTTAAGGCGCTCCATGGCATCGGACCGGGGTATCTTCGAGACCGCCTTCTGCCACAGATTACCTCCCATCGGCCTGTACGCTCCCACAGGGTGGGTCTCCTCAGGGTGCCGTCGGCCAGACAGTGCCGGCTGGCGACCCCAAGGGGGAGGGCCTTCTCTGTGGGAGCTCCCACCCTCTGGAATGAGCTACCCCCAGAGATCAGGGTGATCCCTGATCTCCCTTCCTTCC
>NW_015387484.1:376442-417191 GCF_001527695.2 Protobothrops mucrosquamatus | reverse complement strand
TGCGAGCCTGTTGGGTTGCCGAGTGGTAACGTGGAACAAATAAAGAAGAACTCAGTTAACAACTTGTGCATCGCTTCAATGCCGCGAACCCCGATACATAAAACATTTCATATCTTTGTGTTAAATCTACAAAGTTGTATGGAGGAGGCATTGATGCCTGTTTGTCTAATTCTCTAAATACAGTCCACTTATATCTTCAAGTAAAAATCAGAATTGATCTACAGTTCAAGCAGGATAGGCTATTCCTCCTGTGCTTTGAACTACCAAGGAAAATATGTGATGTTCCCTCAATATTGTTGCATTTTCATATCCATCAGGCTTGGTTCACATGTTCATTGGTCAGAGATGATGGGAGATATAATATATCACTAACCTATTGCTTTCTTCAACTACCACTATCCACAGACAGCATGGCCTCATCCAGTATGCTGCTGCTGGCATTACTGCTAGTAATAGCCCCTTTTTTTAAGCTTTTCAAGTTAATAAGACACATGTATTGACAGAAAGTACATTTACGCATAAACTATCCATTTATGTTTACAAAATCTGCATGCATCAGTTTGTTCGGCACTCCCCACCTAAAATGATGAAAAAGGAGAAAGATGAGGAATCGAGTGGATTATCCATGCTTCATATAATCTCTGCAAATATGATCCATTTGGGAATAATTAATACTTGTCCCTGATAAAAGTGCAGTTTTAATTATACATCTGAAGCATGGCCCAAATTTGTAATCTTCATTATCTAGTCCTCTAAGAAGATCAGACAGCTAAACAGGCTTCTTATATGTTGTCTATTGTGTTTTCAAATTGAATTCTTGTCCATCTTAATAAGAAGTGTGGGGTGCAAGCCACGTGACAGCATTTGCTTAGAGATGAATCATTGGTATTGATTTTCTAGACAAACACTGCAAATAGGAAATCCAATAGGCTAGAAGATTCTAGAGAATCATCGTCAGAAAGAAAATCTTGTAATTGTGTGGAGTTTGCTTTCTTCTAGCCAAAGTACATAAGTCTTTCCTTTAGTTCTGTTTAAGTGCTCAGAAAACCAATTTCCTCAGCACAGTAAATTTACAAAATCAAGACTTTAAATTCATGTTATAAACTTTCACCATTTGCTCATATAGTCATGTGACAATAATACAGTAACCCAGTAGCTTCTTAGGGAACTTAAGATTAGTTCCCTAATTCCATGTATGAACTGGGATGAAACCGCATTGATGTGGATAATGAATAGTTCGATATTCAGAATCAGATGGTGTAATCTATCCAGTGAGACAAATGTTTCAAAGAAGTGGATTACTGTTTATTGTACAGTTTTTGTTATTACAGGAGAGTGACTATTAATCAGCACTCCATATGTCACCTAATAAAAAAAGAATGAATTCATCTCATAGGATAAGATCTCCTATTATGTGAGAGACACTGAGTCACTCTGTGATAACAAATACATTTAAAAAGTTGCATGGATGGAGACACTTTAGGAAAAGAGCCAGCCACAATGAACTGTATTAGAAATAGAAAACAAGTGGCACCTCAGACAGTGCTTAATTTCAACACCCAACAGCTCCAGACCCCATGACCAATGGTGAAAGTTGCTGGGACTTGTAAGTTGGAGGGCATGGGTTATTTATTCTTCGCCTCCATTACTGGCACAAGCCAAATGGATTCCAACAAATTTCCAATACATTGTGGTGCACAGTCTGATATAAATGAGGAACACTTATTTTCTCATTTAAGGGAAAATTTTAAGATATCCATTCATATCCATTTCTGATTGGGTTTTAGAACTCACGTTCTCTGACTGCAAAAGAAATAAGCCTGCAGATATCCAATCTGGGTCAGTCATTGGGACCAAAGTTTTTGTCCTCAGAGCTTTCAGACTCATGCTTGGAGCCCATCCTCTCAGGGAACTTCTCTGTGTGCTTTGGGCTGTTCTCTGTGTGGTATTTATAGGGTGCTGATGTGTGTAGCTTTTTAGATGCAGATTGGGGAGTTGATGGCGGGCCATTAACTGATTGGCAGTTGTTTCCTTGTGCTGCCAAGCCCTCGCCTACTTGATAAGCTGGGGGTAAATCAGTACTCCTGTTGATTGATGAGGGGCCCATTTCCCAGGCTTCAATCACTTTGGCCCAAAGCACACAGAAGTTCCCTGAAGATGGGCTCCAGCAGAAGTTCAAAAGCTTGGAAGACAAAACCCCTAGTCCCGGTGACCAAGCCAGATTGGATCCTGCAACATTATCCTGGGACACGCATATTCACCTTCATTCATGAGAAATAATTCTGAATGATTCCCAGTCACTATGGGTTTTTCTTTTAGTAAAAGGGGTGTTGATGTTTCATCAAAGGATGTTTTTAGATCCATTTCAATAAATCAAGTCCTGGCATGAAAGAGCAATAAGAATCATAAAAACCCATTGACTCTAAGTTAAACACAATTCAGAAAGAAAAGCATTTTCTCTTAAGCGTGTTAATATTCTGAATTACACAAATGTTGTTGGACTAAAACCTTCATATGGATAGTCCTCAACTTATGGTTATTCATTTAACAACCGTTCATAGTTTTTACAGTGCTGAAAAATGTGACTTACAAGCAGTCCTTGCCCTTACAACCATCACAGCAATCCATGTTCAAAATTCAGGCATTTGGCATCTGACAGGAGCTAAAATTTCATATATACAGCCTCTCTATTCAAAGACTAAGATCTGCAGTCGTAAGAATGAAATGTGCTTCCAACTTTAATTCAGGAAAAAAATGAAATGTTTTACACTCTTTGGATCTGGGGAAAAATTGCCATATAGCTGTCTGATGGCAGGAGGTGAGTACTGGCTTCCATTTTAGAAGAACATGGGTGGGCCATATAATATTTGAAGGTTGAAGAGTTGGCACATTAACATAAGCAGAAATTATTTTAGATTTTTAAACTTTTAAAAATAGCATTAAATGTATATCTTATGGTATAGCTTTGCTGGCTTCTTACCTCGAAATGGTAAGAGCTCTGAAGACTACCCAGAAAGAGAGAACACGCTTGATGCTCAGAGTATTAAGATGTTCATCCCTGGTTCCTTTCTTCCGACATGAATTTGAACTATTGACAGTTGAATTTGAGACACCGCAGGAGGCTGTGAAAGTTATTGGAGGAAAACTAGACATAACTAACCAAGAAGAGAGAGAGAAGTTCATCTAGAGCTTATCTCAGGAATAGCAACTCAGTCCAGCCACAAAAAGCCCAGAGATCTAAAATGTTCAAGGAAATTTAATGAACTTGCTAATAAAGGAGGGGTGGAGGTTCCTATAGCAATTTCCAAGACTCAGCTCTTGCTCCCCAGTTCTTGCATTATTGACGGCTGCGTGGTTCTTGTTTTCTTGATTGCGCCCTGCGGCTGAGGCTCTGGGCTTGACAGGGAGAAATGATAGTTCTGCTAAAGCCAGGACTATTTTTGCATATCTAGTATATGCCGGAAAGTACACTGGCAAATGTCCAAGGATCTCTACCAAATTTCTCAAGTGAGGGGGAAATACCCAGCCTAATTGCCAGATGGTAACAAGCCAATCTCAGCAGTTCCAGAGCTTTTTCTGGTTTGGAGAGAAATCACGTTGTTGGTGTGAGAGCTTTTAAGCACATGCCCAGACCCCTTGACTTGGTTGCCAGAAGTGGCATTTGCAAATAAGGAGGAGGTGCCTACGAGGAAACTGCTGTACCAATAGTGTACTCAATCCAATCAGCAGTTCATCATTCCCTCCCTTCCCTTTCCTCTCATACAAGAAGACTCCTGGGGTGATGGAGGGGGGGGGAAATCTTCATTTTTAAAAAGCCAATTTTCCATTAGGGCTGCAAACAAGCCCTTGCTTCACCGCAGCCACAGCCCCCAGCTCCTGCGGCATCTTTTCTTCTGTTGGTGAAACAGAGAGGAGATCCTTTTCTGAGGGTTGGCCCCACTGAGGTTAGTGGGGGGCTACTTCTGGGGAGGTGGGCAGGACTGTCGTAGAAGAATGCTCTTTGAAATCAAGAGGAAAGAGAGCTAGGAAATGGGAGGCACAGAGAGACCGCACAGGCACAAGGAAAAAAAAAAAGGCAATTAAGCTAATGCAAGTTGGGTGTCACAAGGTTATAGATATTTCAAGAGCTGAGCAATTTACCGTCTGGAAAAGGAGGCAAGCACTTGCATAAAATGTCCCTCAGTTCAGATTTATTATGCTTTTAGTTGTGTTCTATGTGCTACAATTAGCAGTAGGTGCCAATAAGGCATTCTCTCAAGGACATGGTCATTCCATACCATCTGTTATTAATTGCATTGTCCTTTCCACAGCCAGCTAGAGGGGAAAAAGTTCTCAGACAAGCACCTGCAAATTCTTACCACAGGATGACCGGCATTTAAAAATACCTGCAGCAAAGGAGGGGGGAGCAGGAACTTGGAATTGCTGGGAAGGAAGAAGAAAAAAGCCCACCCAGATGTGTCTGAAAGGTAAAATGAAAGCAAGTCATGTAAATGAAAGAGTCTTGTGAAAGCTCTTCAGGCTAACATTGATCATCTCCTCCTCCTCCTCCTCCTCCTCCTCCTCCTCCTCCTCTCCCCTGCTAATACTTTAACTTCTGCCTGCATTGATAGCTCCTCTATAAAAATTCTACTGCAGAACAATTAAAACTTTCCATTGGAAATATAGCCGTCAAGCTTATACACTTTGGTGAAGATATGGATAATTTAATAGCTTTCTGTTTGCATTTCTCTCCTCTGCTGCTCATAAAACTAAGAACCCAAAACAATAAAAAATGATTTTAAAAAAACGAGGGGGAGATGGGAGAGAGGATTTCATGTGCACCTATGAGGATTCTTGCAACAGGAGACAATAAATGACAGCTTTGATTCTTGGAATATCCAGGTTATATGCGTGGCTGGCAAGAACTGGAAGAATCAGCAGGTCAGCTGACAAACAACACTGATCTAATGTGTTAATGGCATGGATATATTCTATGCATCTTTCCCCATCTTTCCAATTAACAGAGATCTCTTCCGGCCTAATTTATATTTCCCTTTCCTCACTACTCTGTACAAGCTATACCTGTCTTTCAGTCCCTTGAAAAAAAAAGGACTACTGAATCAACTCTATGCATACCAATAGAGTATGATTGAGTATATCTGGCACATAAGACTATGCAATTCGAAACAATTCTGAAACATTTTTGAACAAAGAAATGGAAGGAAAGAAGTGTGCAGACCAATAACAGGATAAGCGTAGTCATGCCAGAAAACATGATAAAGCCATGGTTTTCAAGGAAAAGGAAAAACAAACAAACACCTGGTTCTATAAAACTGGTAACTTCTTGTCCCTGAACTCACATTGAAAAAAGATAAAAAAATACGCCAATTTTCTCCCCAAATAATCTGCCTTATTTTCCAAGCCTGTATAGCACTGGCAGTCAATGAAAGCTTAGATTTAAAGAGTGCACATAAAATAGAGATTTGGAAAACTTGGTCTCAGTGACAACTTTTCTTTCAAAACTCCTTTTAGACAGAGACGGATTTTGATTTTAATCAGGTATGGGCATATGGAAGCAACTCTTCCTTTACCATGTCCTCCACTTGCAGCAAGGACTGCATTTTTACCTTATATTCTTGAAATTTCATACATGCACAAATGCTTTCATGCTACACGGTGTTTAATTTGGCTATAAGGTCAATAAAGCATTCAAAATATTACGGTTTATAAATGTATGAAGCTGTTTAGATCCTACCTTTCTATCCTCCCCTCAAGGTCCATAACAACAGAACAAATAAAATACAAAACACATTTCATCAAAAGCAGCAAAGCAAAGGAAGAAAAGTATCATGCCATTATACAAGGTAAATTATTTCAATGAATTGAAAGGTATTTAGAAAGGATCTTTATCTGGTGGAGAAGCAATGACAATCTCGTTATCTGATAAGGGAGAAACTGTTTCCAGCTGGGGAACCACTTCTGGAAAGTTCCTTTTCTGGTGGCTCTGGATGTCCTTCAGATATCAGAGGAACCTAGAAAAAGAGGCATATCTGTAAGACATATCTCGGTGGAGTCCTTGATGCTGTCTAAACTTAGTTGATTTCTTGAAGATGTTTCATTTCACTAAGAAGGAAACAAAAAAAATCAGAATACATCTTCTCCAGCAGCCAACACTTAGATAAGCAACAATTAACACCAGACAAAAACAGTAAACAATACCCTAATCAAGAAACTGCCAAGGAGAAAACCACAGTCCCACCAAAGCTGGAAAGGCAAGCTAAACAGGGAGTATACTCAACATTCACAGGTACTAGTTACCTGTTACCTAGTTGGGTAATGAAACATCTGTAAGAAAATAATCAAGCTCAGAGATCACCAAGGACGCCACAATTTAACCCTGAATCACAAATCTTCTCTTCTATTGGTAGCCTATCTCAATATTCAGACAAAGGTGAAAGAACCAGGCCTTTGAGTACCATGACCCAGTGACATCAAAAGTCAAAGCCATTGTTTTCAGTTGGCCTTGAAAATGGTCAAGAGCTATTGCAACTAATGAAGTCTCATCTTCTGGATATTAACACCTAGTTTAAAATGACATGAATTTTGGGTTGGTGAGGACATTTCTACTTGAGTGACTAGTTCACAAAGGGCCCTTGTGAGAATGTAGCTTTCCTCATTCAACTCAGATGATCGGTTCCAGGTTCATAGTCCCAATGCTGCTCAGGCTACAATTCTGAAATAGCTTAGTCACATCAAAGCTGGAAAAAAGCACAATATTTTTTTTAAACACAGCATATTGTCTTATGGCCAGCAGAGAATATTGAAAACAGGCCTAATTTCACATCTCTGTACAAAATAAAATTTATCAGGCAAAATGCCTTGTAATAAACATTGTTGCTTCTCTGTTTGTTCCTGGCAGGGATAAACTAATATTAAGTACAAGAACAGAAAAGATATTTAATACAGAAGTTTGGTTGATATAACATTGAGGATCTGAAAACACTGTAAAATACAAATAATTGTCTTGAAATAGAATTTGGCCTGAATATTACACTGGTAAGAGGAAGCGTATTGATGGCTCCAGAGACTAAAGTCTTTTTATTAAACTCTGGAATAGAGAAACCATCTGCCCCTTCACATTTAGATAAATTGGGGAGAAGCAGATGAATCTCATTTATATCAGCCATTGTGCAAATGACACACAACTAAAGAGAGCTCTTTTAGTTGCTCAACATGAAGTGAGTTCAAAAGCCAAATGGTAAGAAAGGAATGAAGGGCATTTCATCAGAAAAGTTGCCCAATATTATTAATTCCAGGTCTCCAAATTTATGTAGTGTCTGAACAAAATGTTTCTCCAACTCAGTTGGATCCCTCACAGTGCTAACTCGGCCTTTTGATTCTTTATAGCATCCATTTGCTACCCTCAGTAATGTGGATGAGTGTTTGATGTTTGATAAGCTCACTAATTGCCCCAATTCTTAGTATATCTCAGTATATTATTTATATAGCCTATATAGAATAGAATAGAATAGAATAGAATAGAATAGAATAGAATAGAATAGAATAGAATAGAATAGAATTCTTTATTGGCCAAGTGTTGTTGGACACACAAGGAATTTGTTTCCGGTGCATAAGCTCTCAGTGTACATACAAGTAACAGTGGTAATCATGATCATATACAACATGAAAATACATTCATCATAAATCATGAAATACAACACTTCATCATAAATAATAAGATGCAACACTTAGTTATAGTCATAGATTACTAGCTAAACAAACAACATAAATCATACTAGGGTACAAAAAAAGAAAAACAAAACAAAAACAAACCACAATATAAACTGTAAGATACAAGCAGCAAGTTATAGTCATAAGAAGATAAGGATAGGTAATAGGAAAAATGAGGACTATCATAATAATAGAGCTTTACTAGTATTTTGATAGTGTTGTAGGAATTAGTTGTTAAGCATGGGGGAAAAAACTGTTCTTATGTCTAGTCGTTCTAGTGTGCAATGCCCTGTAGCGTCATCTTGAGGGAAGAAGTTGAAATAGTTTATGTCCAGGATGTGAGGGGTCTGTAGATATTTTCACAGCCCTCTTTCTTACTCATGCAGTATATAGGTCCTCAATGGAAGGCAGATTGGTAGCAATTGTTTTTTTCTGTAGCTCTAACAATTTGTTGAAGTCTGTATCTATCTTGTTTGGTTGCAGTTCTAAACCAGACAGTTATAGAGGTGCAAATGGCAGACTCAATAATTCCTTTGTACAACTGTATCAGCAGCTCCTTGGGCAGTCTGAGCTTTCTGTGTTGGTGCAGGAAGAACATTCTTTGTTGTGCTTTTTTAATGACATTTTTTATTTAGGTGTCCATTTAAATCTTGAGATATTATAGAACCCAGAAACGTGAAGATCTCTACTGTTGATACTGTGTTGTCTAGTATTGTAAGAGGTTGTAGAATAGTAAGGTTTCTCCTAAAGTCTACTGTCATTTCTACAGTTTTGAGTATGTTCAGTTCAAGATTGTTCCTGCCACACCACAAGGCTATTTGTTCAACCTCCCATCTGTATGCTGATTCGTTGTTGTCTCAAATGAGGCCAATCACTGTTGTATCATCTGCAAACTTCAGTACTTTAACAGAGGGATCTTTTGAGATGCAGTCATTGGTACATAGAGAGAAGTGGAGAGAGCACACAGCCCACATATATATATGCTAGGTTATTTGAGGGATCACCTTCTCCCAAAAACATCTGCTCACACACGTGCTCCCACAATGAGGGCCTCCTCCAGGTGGCTTCTTATCATCTTATAGGACACCTTTTCTGTGGTTACCCCTGTTATCAGGAACATTATCTCCTCCCCTCTCCACCACCTTGATATGTTGGGAGGGACTCGTCGCTCCCATGTTACGCCGCTTTTGCGCGAGCTGCATTGGCTGCCGGTGGCCTTCCGGGTGCGCTTCAAGGTGCTGACTATTATCTTTAAAGCGCTCCATGGCATCGGACCTGGTTACCTTCGAGACCGCCTCCTGCCACAGATTACCTCCCACCGACCTGTACGCTCCCACAGAGTGGGTCTNAATAAATAAATAAATAAATGTTACAGGCCCCAACACTGCTTGCATTTAGAAAAGACTTGTCTTGATCCACAGGCATTAAGGGCCAGTTGAATGGGAGTTCCTTTTGGGGGTTGTTTTGTTATGGTGCTTTCAGGCCCAAAAAAACCCCAAGAATGACCCAAGATGATTCTTTCAAGCTGAGTTCTTTATGATATAACTACCCAGCGTTACTGATGGCATTACCTAGTTTGGTAATGAAACATCTGCAAGAAAACAACCAAGCTCAGAGAGCAGCAAGGACCCCCCTGAGTTCTGTATTGTTTGCACACCTTTAGACAGACTCTTGCCAGATTAAGCACTCTACTATCTGCAACTATCATATACTCTGAGAACTATTAGGGAGGGGCTGTCTGCACTCTCTCTCATACAGAACATCTGAGTCATCTCTTATTTCTCTGGAATCCATCCACTCCCTCCTGGGAATCCAGGCTACTACACCACATCACAGATGTTTGGTTGCCATTTTATATTTTGAATTTTATATTGACCTACATTATCTGGGGAGAGTGTTAATTTACTCATTATTTTTTGTTGCTGCATTTCACACCCAGAGTTGCATTGCTTGAGTCAGGCGGCCTTATAAATCTAGCAAATAAATAAATAAATTTTACAAAAATCTGAATGTTACTATTTTTGGAACCTGTAGTTTTCTACTGTGAGGACCTAGTTCTCTAAGTTTTAAGATACTGCAAAATGGACCTGCTGGACTTCTCCCAAATGAATTTATTAAATGTTTTTATATACAAGAACTACTGACATAACAAAAGCAGAAATCTATCTTCTATCTACTTCTTATGGGTTCCAGATTTGTGGACTCCAGTCATGTGAGCAGATGTAGCAACCAGATGATTGAATTTTGATTGAACCAATACGTACTCGCACTGAGTCATTCCTTCCTTCCTTCCTTCCTTCCTTCCTTCCTTCCTTCCTTCCTTCCTTCCTTCCTTCCTTCCTTCCTTCCTTCATTCATTCATTCATTCATTCATTTCTTCATTTATTTTTGGGCACCATGTTGTTATTTTTTAATAAAGAATCCATAGTAATATTAGTGTCCAGATATCTGCATGCTTTAGAATAAAAGAGAAAACGCTTTATATTTAAGAAGCATTTTTGGGATAGGAGCGTTGTTGTTGTTAACTTAAAATCTGCAAGTTTTTGTTGCTTACTCAATTGACGACGTGGCCTTCAATGTTCTCAACCAGGATTCAGTCTTTCCCCTCAATTCAACTGATCCAATTCAGTACATACAGGTATTTCCAACTTGAAGAGGACCATTAAAGTACAAGCTTGTTATGAAGCTGTTAAATTTGAGAAATGTGCAAAGGTGGCAACTGCAATTAAACACCAGAAAGACAGCTGTAAATACAAGCAATCAACTTTCAAACTTTTAAGTTGATTAGTTAAACTGATTAGTTTCACTTTCTCAGATATCCAATATTGTACAATCAGAAGTGGAGACAGTGTGCTTTTATTTAAAACAAAAAACTGAACAAAATTCTTTACTATTCTTAATCTTATATTCATGATGCATCTTTATATGATTAGGGTCTCTCTAAATAAGATCTTCAACATGAAATGAAACTTTAATTAATAGTGTGACTTTGTTTCATCTTTGCGTTCATTCTTTGTACAGCACAATCCCTAAAAGTGTCAAAGATTTTGCTGTGCTCCACATCTTTGAAGATTAAATTATCAGTTACAATAAATACACATTTAAGAAGCTAGATCTATTTTTTATTAATAGATTGCTAAATTAGGTTAAACTGACTATCTCACTCTAATTTGTTTTCTCCACTATTAATTTTTGTTTTAAAAAAATAACGCTAGTTTTAATTAACATTTAACACAGAAAAGTGTGCTTGATAATTGTCTTAATTTTTTTTACTAATTGGTTACATATTAAATCCTTATTTTTAAAGAATGCTGAACATTATGAAGAATAATAATTTTAGCTGACAAAATATTCATCACTTTAGACGAAGGTTTTGCCTTTTTAGAAAAAGGATACAAAAACTAAAAACCAAAACCATTTTGCTCAGAATAACTGAAGGGCTGGCCTATTAAGCCTACAGATTCTCTGTTAGCTTCACTACCTCTGCTTTCTGATGTGTGAACATCAGAATGTAATAATTTGCTGAGCCAGTAGCAAAATTCTATTGTTAGACAACTAATTTGTGTTTATTTAAACAAAGATAATTACCAGCTATAAATGCCTGTTGGTTAATTGCTTAATAATTGTATTTACTGGTGCAAATTAAAGTCACTGCTTTCAAATGAACTACAGGGCACAATCAATGCCTATATTCAATGGCATAAAAAGTTGTAAGGCTGTACAGTATGGGAAGTATTATTTTTTTTAGAATATATAGCATACACACACATACAGAGTCAAAAATAATCTCCTTCTAATTTATGGATTAATTAATCTAAACATTCACTCATTTACTATTTATAGCACACTATTCCCGGATGACTTCATAGTAAGGGAATAGATGTGGGTGATACTATTACGCCAATTAATGGACTGAATTCTCCAGCACTCTGGAGATTAATTAAGTCATGCTAGTTGGGACCTATGAAGATGAAAAATGTATATAATTACTTAATGTATTATTTATAACCTCAAACAGGCTAAAACACTACTAGACCAATCCTCTGAACTGTTGCACCAAAGCAGACACTGAATGCATTAATTGGTAATTCACTCTTTGAGTGCAACTAGAGATCCCGGATTAATAATCTCCCCTTAACTATATACTGATTCTTAGAATTTGCTCCTTTATTTACTTTGTTGCTTGGCAGCCAGACAGCACCATGTACATAATTTTCTGGTCTCCATGGATCTGATTAGCAGCAACAGTGCTAATTTATCAACTGTGCCTTTATGAAGAATTTCTGGAACGTGTAACCACCATCTCTGAGCCTACATCTTTCTGGCCATGCCAACTTTTCATTCATTCCTCCTAAAAATCACAATTCTTCCTACTTTTTTTCCCCACCGGAAAAAAGATTCAAAGTTATCTTTAATTTTCCCCCACGTAATCACCCATAACCACTGAATGAAAGTTTCCAGAAAGAGCAAGATTAGTTACACAAATACTTTGCAAGTGTTCTACTTTAAATATATCAACAGGAAAACAGGAAAACAATGGCCAATTCCTGGTGAAAATTACACTAAATTGAATGTTTGGAGTACAAATTACACAATGATAGCATTGAAAGGACATAGAGAAATAGACTGCATGGGGGAAAACAGTACTCTGATGATTAACTTGGTGCTTTGTTTATGAGTCAGATACAACAAAATGCTGGGGAATATATTAAAACCATTAACCTGGTTCTTTCCTTTCTCTAATGTTCTGGATAAGCACAAGGGGGAATGAATTGCTGGAAGACAGGAGGTAGGTGACAAAAATGTTGTCCAATGGCTTTCTAGGACTGGGTGAATGAACAGATCCCAATAACATCACTGGGGTAGAACAGCTTCCCAAGTAGTCATATATTTTATTGAGAAAGCACCTATTCCAAACCTGTTGAAAAGATTTCAGCTTTTTTGAGGGCAGATTTATGTCTGATAAGAGGGACCTCGGCATCCCCTAGAATAGGGATGGGGAATTTCTAGCTCTGCAAGAATTGCTGAATTACAGGTCCCAAACCAATGATGAGGGCTACTGGAAACAAGAATTTGGCACCTAAAAAAGTTAAAATCATGGCAACTGGACCAAAGTTTGTTAATCTGAGATGTTTTGTTATGCATCCAAGTAACTTCATCAGTCAGAATTAAAAATAATAATAATTAGGTCCATTTTGGGGAGAAACCCTTGCAACTGATGTGGCAAAAATTGGTACATTCCAATGACTCTCTATTATTATTATTATTTATTTATTTATTTATTTTTCCTGATGAAGTTACTTAAATGAGAAATGAATTGTCTCAGATTAACTAACTTTGGTCCAGTTGCCACGAGTTTAACCTTTTTTTAGATACTTTTAGCCTGGATGATTAAGCTTCATTGACATAAGAATTTGGCATGTTGATAGGGGCCACCATTCACCTACTCCTGATTGGAAGTTTGTTCCTTTTTCCACCCCATTAGATTTTTCAACACTGTTTTCTCTCAGTTTTCTTCCTTCTCTACCGATGTCCTTTGGATACATGGCTAGCACCCAACAATCTCATTGTTCCTCCTCTTTCTTGCAATGTCTAAGGATTTCCAAGCAAAGCTGAATTCAACTCTGGGTGCCATATGTGAACAGGGTTTGATAAATCACCAATTCTTGCAGAAGATGACAGAATGCCATTATAAAAAATTTCATACCTGATGACCTTTGAGCTTTATGGATTCAGAGATTCATGAAAACTTAGCATGAGGTATGTCTAATGATCCTTGTATAAACACACAGAAGCCTCCCTCCTACAAAGGCTCAGGCAGACAGAAGACACATTTTCAACCCTCCGTCTTCAATCTAAGGTTCATTGGTAGCACCTGACAGCTCTCATTTGCTAAATAAAGTACAATGTGTCAATCCAGAATAAATGTAAATTATCACCTTTCTTCCTTGTTAATTAAGGTCTGATTAATGCATCTTGGCAGTTGCTTCTTGTACAGTATGAGAATAGCTTTTGTTGCAGAAACAAAACACATATATAAATCAACGCTTTTTCTTCATCTATTGGACTTCAGCTTTCAAAGGTTACCCACAACAATTTGTACTGCTTGAAAATGTAGAGATTTTGGCATCTAGGAGGTTGAACAAATGGATACCTAAGGGGGGGGGGGGGAACCACCGCCAAGTGAATCTTTTCTATGTTTGAACACTAGTGATTAAACAGGAGAGTGGAGGAGAGAGAGAGAGAGAGAGAGAGAGAGAGAGAGAGAGAGAGAGAGAGAGAGAGGTTTTTAACTATTAAGATATTCAATCCAGAAGAATTAATTAAGAAAATTTTAGATTGTGCAGAAGTAGACAGAGTGACATTGAAGATAAAAGAGAAAGAAGATTCAGCATACTTTAGAACATGGGACAATTTTTATCAATGGCTAGAAAAACGAGTTAAAGAGAAAGGAACGTAATATGTATTATGTATATATATATTAGTAAGAAGAAGAGAAGGTTTAAGAAATACATTATTAACTAACATATTGATTATGAAAATATAGAAACTAATTATTACTGATTGTTTTTTAAAAACATGAATCCAGACAACATGTTGTTTGCTAAATACTAAAGAATGTTATTACACACACACACACACACACACACACACACACACACACACACACACATATATATATATATATATATATATATATAATTAACTAACATATTATGAAAATATAGGCTAATATATATATTAGCTTCTATATTTACATAATCCATATGTTAGTTAATAATATGTTTCATAAATCTTCTTTCTATATATGTATATATAAAGATATTCAATCCAGGCAATGTTTGAACACAGCTCAAGATATTTAACATTCAGGTATTTTATATATATTTCTGGGCATTTGTATATAAGTCTGTTTAAAACTTGCAAGGCTTCACCACATTATAGAATCCATGCTAATGCTTAAACCAAAGGTTTTGTGAAGGGCTTTTTGACATCCTCTTGCTGTTTTTCAAGTCAACTTTGAAGCCTGAAGCAATTTGGACTAGGAGGAGTTAGGCCTATATAAGTAACAGTGGTGGAAATCTGAAATGTTTACACAATAAGAGGCAACTCATTGGGGCAACAGCAAATAGGTCTGGTCTAAATACTTTTCCAACAAAGACATGCCAAGTCTGTTTTCTGCTTGCCATAATGTCTACCCTTCCTTGATATTTTATTGTCGAGGCATGGTTGGCCAAGCATGGAGACAGTTGTGGGTACTCATGTTAACTGGGAAGAAGACTTCTAAGATCAACTATCAGCAGCACCTCTTCTACTGTCTGCCCAAAGCAACTTACAACAAGCTTCCTTACATCCTGAAGCCGTATTCATACACATTCATTTTTCATTCCTCCAATAACAAAGGTTTTTTTTTAAAAAAATCCATCTTTTGCTATTAGCATATAATCCTCTTTCCTCCTAATTAGTAGAGCAGAATCAAGAGTACATTCCCCTGCCTCTAAAAACTTGACTGCTGGTTCTCTTCACCAAGTCTATCTCGCCATGTATATTATCATTTCAACTATATAGTCCAACATTCCTTAAATCTTTCTATATTTCTGCCAAATACTGCTGAAATGAAACTAACCTGGTTGACACCTGCAAAATGAAAACCTAGGTCTTTAACTGCTCTGTTCATAAAATGGTTGACAGCATTTCAACCTGTATTTTTGTCTTGTTTCTCTGACATGATAAGGTGAAGTTCAGACTACCAGGAAAATCTCCCTAGGCTGTCTACCTTGTTTTTATATAGAGGAAAGTCTATCTTATGGAAGGAGTAATGACACTCTAGAGTGTAAGGGAATGGGATTGGAATCAATGCATCCATACTGCCTCCCTTCTCCTTTGGAACATACATGAATCCAAACAGTTTCTAGTCTGTTATTAGTCAGAGTTTGCTGGTGTGTGGTTCATGTAATTTCATCCAGCCCCTCCTGGCACTTGCTTCTCAAGTCACAGAAAGTATGGAGGTCACGTAACTCTAATGAAGCTTTTGCTGATTTCCCCATGACTAAATGCTTTAGTAGCACTAAGATGGATCATGTTCTTGATTGTCAGCTACATTAAACTTACTTGCAAGGCAGTTCAGGGGAAATGATGCATTTATTTATGTTTATATATAAGAACATTAAAAAGCATTTTATGAAGATAAGATAGCCCAAGCCTATAAAAATGTACTATGCATACATTATTTGTGCATCAAAACACAGGAGACAAAAAAAGGGATTTAATTCCACTTAGCTAATTTATTTATTCCCTCCTTACATTCTTATCAAATCACAAAGAAGCCTTAAGGATAAGACTGGAATTTTATTAAATATTCATTCAGAAATCAGTGGCAATAATTATGGCACATATGACAAGTTGTGATGTCACTTGAGAAGCCACCTATCACCTCTATCTGGTTCCCTATTCAAGGGCTTAGCTTATTTCCTGTTTTTGCCACCAACTTGTGAATATAACCACTGAATATTTACCATTTAAAAGTACAAGAATAAGATTTGTAGTTTCCCTGTTGTACAAAATGTGTATCCTTGGAACATACATTATTATAATTCCCCAATATATTTTTGATGAGACAAAGATGCAGGTTCTAATTTACTACTGACTAGGACATTTTTAAGTTTTAAATTGCTATTTTATTTTTATTTTATCGAGACAAAAACAGATATAGTAAAGCATAATTTGGACATGTAAAGTACAAATGTATGGTTAGAATTAGGTTTAGAACACTGAGTATTCCTTCATTTTAGAATGAAGAAATTATCTTGGTTTTCCAACCAATTATGTATTGCATTGGGAAAAAAGTAACAGTGATTTTGAGACATCTCTAATACTTTCTCTGGGGAAATTATTCAGCGTCTAATCAGTAATGGAGTTTGACAAAACCAGGAAGAACAGCTTCTTTATAACTAGGTAGTTAAGTTTAAGGTTATATAATGGAATCTATTTGGTAACAGCCCTACTAAACTTTTTATGAGAGCTTCCTATAGGAAATAAAAAATCTTGGCTGTTTGAAATTATAGACAAATAGAAAATCTTCAAATATTCAGCATTTGACAAGTTTTACAATGCTTGAATAAAGCATTGTGAAGCCCAAAATATCACAAATCAATCTGTCTGTCTGTCTGTCTGTCTGTCTGTCTGTCTGTCTGTCTGTCTGTCTGTCTGTCTGTCTGTCTACCCACTCACCCACCCACCCTCCCATCTATCCATCCATCCATCCATCCATCCAATTTATTACCCCAGGGTGACTCTGTGCAGCTTACCATATTAACGTACAAATATAAAATATTAATATTAATTCTACAAATGTAGAAATTTGAAAGCCAAAACTAAGAATTTTGAGATTTACCAACATATTTCTTGATTGGAACGTGCTTTTTAAAATTTAGTTTCATAACCTGTCAACATTTTGGCTTTGACAGGTTGCAACTTCCTAACTCATAAACTCCTAAAATACTATCAGGAATTATCTTATTCTGTGGCAGATCATCCATCCATCTTACCTAGTGCAATACTCTTTTGTAGCAAGAGTTCCTAAGCTATTCAAAGTAACACTGGCGAAATATGCAATTTCATATGCTGAGATCTCATGATCTGTTGCTGAATGGTGATCATCAAAGAAAGGAAAATAACCTTAGAGAAAATGCATCTGTACTATTTGTGGATATTCTCTCTTCTTCCCAACTGCCCTGTGAACATTTAGCGGAGTATTTGAACCATCAGATAAATCCTTTTCAGGCTAGCTCAGGTAATAACTGAAAAGTTGTTTACATCTCTCCTTTCCAAACTTCTCTCTCTCTTTTTTTTTAGATCTTATCCATTGCAATACCTGTTTAGCCCTTTGGCTTACATAGATTAGTATGCAAAAACATAAGAACAGCAAAATCCTAAAAGCAAGCACAACTTACTCCGCATTTACTTCTAGACTGAAGAGTAATGTATCAGGAGTCAAATATGTGGAATTTCAAATTGGCATTCTCCATTCTTATATTGATGCTGAATAGATTTCATTCACTCATTTTTGCCTTTGCTTTATAACAGTAAGGGCATTTGTTGATGTTTTCTAAAGCCATGTGCCTCAGATTGCTATAGAATATATAACCCACTGGCCCTTAATCCACAGAACAAAAAAAATTAAGCCCCCAAAGGGTCACGCGGTCTAAAGAGTGGATTTGAAATGAACTCTGGTAAAACTGTGATTGCAAACTAAACCTTATGTGCCACTTTTTTTTGACCTTATGCCAACTTCTGAGCCTTGCTGTGAAATAGATTGGCATTTCCTTAAACCTCCAATGGAATTATTAACAATAGATCCCAAAGGAGGTTTTTCTTTATAACGGAGATGAAAAGAAATAAAAAAACAGAATCTGCAAGTGATTCACATCAACAGGGTAAAGCTTTATATCGCAAAACTACACCTGCAATTCCTCAGACTCTCCCCTAGATCCATTTTTTTTAAAAAATCTTTCTTCCCCCTCTCTTTTTAAAAATTGATTAATTTTATCGATCAATGAACTGATGTTGTGTTCTGAATTTGGACACTGCCAAAGAAAGAAAGAAAATGGACCAATGGACTCCTTGAAGTTACCAGGAAACCTCTCCACACATACATACTTATTTTCAAACCAAGAAAAAAGAAAATATCTTTTCATATCTGATGCAAAAATAATAAAATGAACAGTAAGAACTGGATAAGATCAATAATAAGTTGTTGTTATTATTATATAAGTTAGAGCCATGGTGGCACATGTCAGGAGTTTGATCCTGACCAGCTCAATCTTGACTCGGCCTTCTATCCTTCAGAGGTCAGTAAAATGAGAACACAGATTGTTGGGGGCAATATGCTGACTCTGTAAGCTGCTTAGAAAGGGCTGTAAAAAGCACTATGAAGCAGTATATACAGTAAGTCTAAGTGCTATTGCTAGTATCAATTCAATTGATGAGGTTCCATTTTGTAGTCCTTCCCATTCAAGCCCAAGCTATCTTTTCAGTCTTATTAAGGTCACAGTACTGCAATGACTAATACTATTTTTAACAGTATATAGTTTTTTTTACAGACTAGCTTAATTTTCCTTGGATTTGATGGTATAATGTGCAACTAAATGAGTTGTCATGGCCATGGTTAATCTTGAAAAGCTAAACATAGTTAATAATTGAATGGAAGACTACAAGAATTCTGGGACTGTAATAGACTAGATTGCAATGTCAAAACAAGTGACAACAATCTTTCTCAAGAAAAGTACTGGAATATTTCCATGAAGACACTAGGCCAGGGGTAGGCAACCTTGGCTCTTTTATGACTCGTGGACTTCAACTCCCAGAATTTCTGAGCCAACTCCATTTTGGGAGTTGAAGTCCACGAGTCATAAAAGAGCCAAGGTTGCCTACCCCTGCACTAGGCATTAAATTCAGGTTTGAAGGACACTCATAGTAGCTTAGGATTATACCATGCCTATTTCCTTGGGGGACAGGACTGGATGTAATACAGGTAGTCCTCAACTTACAACAGTTCGTTTAATGACCGTTCAAATGTCACTGAAAAAAATGGCACTGACTTAGGATCTTTGCAGCATCCCCATGGTGACATGATCAAAATTCAGACATTTGGCAACTGACTCATATTTATGACAGTTGCAGTTGTCTCTTGGACATGTGGCCACCCTTTGCAATCTTCTGACAAACAAAGTCAATGGGAAGCCAAATCCACTTAGCAAGTGCATTACTAATTTAAGACCTGCAGTGATTCACTTACCAACTGTGACAGGAAATGTCATAAAATGGGGCAAAACTCACTTAACAAATGTCTCACTCAACAACAGAAATGTTGGGCTCAATTGTGGTCATAAGTCAAGAACTACCTGTAATAGAATGGATCTCATCTCAGTTCTGCAGAGGTTACAATTTAGATTGCCTATGGGAGACCTTTCTTTCAAAAGTTCCACCATTAAAAATACCACGATAAGATGCTTTGATGAGGAATATATAGCTAAATGTTCTTGTTTTATTAAACATGTAATCAAAACATGCTCCATTGGCCCTTAATTTTTGTTTTCTCATATCCAGGGAGCTAAGTATTAAAGAAGTTCATGGGTATGAAACTGGTTTGATGATACATAAATAGAAATGCACCTGAATGCATAGACTATGTTTTTATTTTCTTTCACTTTATCAGCCTTTCATTAATGTATTTCATTTCCTCATTATCAGTTTTCGAAAGGCTATCATTATATCAGGGGCAAAACACCAACCTTTTGGGGTCCACTATCTCCTCATTCTAAATTGCTACATGGACTTTGGCACCAATTAATTAGTAGAATATTTAACTTCCAGGCTTCTATTGATTTGTGTGACAATTATCCACCAAGTGGGTCTGCTTCTGCAATTTTGATTCAAATAAAATTCCATCTGAAGTCAATGCGATTTTCCCTAGAGAAAGGTAACAGACCCCGCTCAACCTTCTCCTTGCGGTTAGAAATGCAAGATTAGTGTTGGGTAATTTAATCTTATTTTAATTTTTTTATAAGAGAGAGAGAGAGAGGAAGAAAGGAAAGAGGGGAATGATGAGGGTCTCTTTAGACCCACACTTGCTTCATCCAACTAGAACAAACTGAAAGAAATGCAGCCTGATTTAAGTAGCATCTGTGCTATTAGCTTCTCTTCTTCAAGACCAAAAAGAGAAAAATGCCTTCCCCTTTTTGCTTATAAAACAAAAATATAAGAGTGGTTTAAACCCAGCAGCCACTACTCACTCTGTGTATGCCTAAAACAGTGGTTCTCAACCTGTGGGTTGGGACCCCATTTGGGGTCGATCGACGATTTTACGGGGTCGCCAAGCAAGGCTGTCCGCCATTTTTTTTGCCCACCATTTTTTTTTGTCTGCCATTTTTTCCCCTTTTCCGGCGGGTGCCTTACCTCCCTTGGGCTGGGCCAGCTGGTGGTTGGCCTGCTCCGTCTCTGCCACTTGCCAGCTATGCCTCAGCCGGCGCAAGGGGTGGAACCACGCATGCGCGGCGCTCCCGAGCAGGGAAAGTCCTCGACTTACGATCGGTTGGGTAGTCCTCGACTTACGACCGGTTGGGGTCGCGGCATTAAAAAGGTTGAGAACCACTGGCCTAAAATTTTTGAGGCATGCTACCAGACTACAACCCACCCACCCCTGGATATAAATTTGCACCAAAAATGCCACATTAAAATAAAATTGGCGTTAGTAGAAACCCCAAAAAGCAAAATGTTTAGAGAAAAGCGAATGTATTAAAAAGCTTTCAACAAAGGCACCCTACAGATGGTCATCTAAGATGATACTGAGTCTTAAAAACAAAAGCTATGGGATGAATTAGGCAAGAACCCCCCCCAACTGTTCTATTGAATTATTGTTCCTTTAAAACTGCATGTGATTCTCCCCTGTATCCTGGAAAAAAATTCCTTCCTTCCTTCCCTCCTTCCCTCCTTCCCTCCTTCCTTCCTTCCTCCCTCCCTCCCTCCCTCCCTCGGCTCCCTCCCTTCCCTTCCCTTCCCTCCCCTCCTCTCCCTCCCCTTCCCTTCCCTCTACCTACCCATCTACTACCTACCTGTCAGTCCTGTAGTCAGGAAAACTTCAGAAGCAAGCTCTTTCCTGATTGGTTAACCTCGTGTGGATGAAAATTATGTTTGTACAAGGATTTAACTAAATATTGTCACTTAGTTTCTTTACTACGAGGCCACAATTAATTGAGTAGTTGTATTGCTCTAATGGGAACCTTGCAAGTCTGACTAGCTAGCAGTGCCCATTATTAGGATAGACATGCAAGCATTCTTGCTATTCTTTAAAGCAGAGATAGCCCATCAGTTATCTCCAGATTATGGAGTGTAACTCTCTGGATCTCTTGGGTCCATATTGTAGGACGGATGAAACGTTGCTGAAAAGAGCAGTTTTCTACCCTAGCTTTTAGCCTTTAAATCTGCAGTTTTCTTTCTTCCAGTGCACTACAAAACTCATACTTCTGTCATTTTAGCCAGCTTCATGGTACAGCTTCTACGAGGTTTCAATCTGGGCATACAAACTTGTGCTTGTGATAAACTAGGTTCAGCTAGGTCAGGGGTAGGCAACCTTGGCTCTTTTATGACTCGTGGACTTCAACTCCCAGAATTCCTGAGCCAGCCATGCTGGCTCAGGAATTCTAGGAGTTGAAGTCCACGAGTCATAAAAGAGCCAAGGTTGCCTACCCCTGAGCTAGGTAGTATACTAAATTAAAGATGCTCCACCCCCAGCCATTGCGGTTGAATAAACAACTCCAGGTGGCTACCACAGTCATAGGTGTGTAAAGGGAGGTATGTGTGAGAAAACCTGCACTGCAGTGTTGCAACTTAAACCTAGGCCGTATGTCCTTACATGCAACAGTATGACACAAGTACAAAAGGAAGAGGATTGAGTCAGGTGCAAATTTTTGTCATCATTATGATTAGGCATGGATGTCTATGACTAAATAGATATATCATCCATGCCAAGTGAACAGTTTGGGAAGAACCTACTAAATCACAAATAGAAAAAAAGTATAATTCCATCTGATACTGTACTATGCTAAATCCACCAGCCTTCTGGGTTCATTACAGAAATTTCAGAAGTTAGTCCACCAGCACCTTTGGATACCCCTAGAAGCATTGGCAGATTATTGTTGCCCATTAGAAAAGACACAATTTCTACAACAGATGAATATTCCTTACTAGAGAAAGTATTCTTTGACCAAGTTTGATCCCATGCAACTTCATGAACATACAGTATTTATATAGTTTTCTTAGCCACAATATACAGTAAAAGGATTTCCAGCTCCCTTCTGAGATTTTTTTTGTTTTTACTTCCAAATTTATCCCATAATCATGGATTTCCTGATAGTTTCCAATCCAAATCCTAATCAGATATGAGCCTCCTGGACTTTTTTTATGATCCACCAATTCTAGTCAGCATTCATATGACTTGCCAGCCAAGTTTTTCTATTCCGAAAAGTACTGAAATGGATCTCCAAGCTATGATGCTCTCAATATTTGTAACTCACCTAGCCTAGAGCTTAATAGCACAGTGCAATAATCTGCTACACTTTGTAGAGAAAGTTGCACAATTGTTCTTGAGAAAGAATAATTGCTACATCGCTTATACAGCCAATGCCTGAACTTAATGGAGCATAAAGAGGGTGGTGTGTATCATGAAGGCAGTGCATTATCCATTTAAACAGCTTTCAGTCTTGCACATAAATTAGATTATTGACAAGCCACAGAATAGGGAAACTAAACAGTAATGAATTAGCATGCATGCATAATCCTAACAAAGAAATGCATCTAATGATGAACAAGGGTAGAGAAACAAACTAATAACTAGAGGACAAAACTTGAATCTAATTACCTTCGCCATATAGATTTCAACAGCCTGTGTGTGTCTCTCTCGCCTTTAAATAAAGGGAAGGTGGAGGAGAATTGTTTTAGAGGGCATGAAAGTAAATGCCAAAATGCATATTCATTCTGTATATTCTGTTCACTGAGAATGCTCACTGGCCTTTAGATTTACTTGATGACTCTCCAAAAGACCATTGGGCAGGGAATCTAGCAAAATGTCCATAAGGTTCAGACGTTAATAGTCTAGCAAGTCTCTACATGGGCCACAAGAAAAGGCATGCCTTCTCCCCTCCACCAAGCAACTGTATGTGAAAGACAAGCCTTTTTGCCTTTTCGATTAAGAGAGAGAAGGAAACAGGGTCTGAACAGCCATCCATATGCATTGCAATCATGTATGCCATCATTTTTGCGTAGCTGAAAGGAGGCAGATCAGCTTTCTCCAGCAAATCTTTAAGCCCCAGGTTTCTAGGCCATGTAAACTGATTTGAGGCTGCACTACATTTTGTAATAGGGATAAATAAGTGGTCTTCAACTTGCTGAAAATAGTTATTCTAGCACAGCTTAGCATGAGATGGAAAGTAAGTCTATGTGTCAGCCTCCCAAGTAGACCCAGATAGGAAACGCGACAAGATGAGCTAATTCTACTTTATTGTAAGGGTACATTAACAGAATCTTTCAAGTCTGAAAGTACAAATCTCCTGCCATCTTCTTTTTATTGCCTAACAAGTTAGGGCCGGTCCTTGCCAAGTACTTTTCTCTGTCCCTTACTCAGTTGTGGGCTCCTCCTCCTTTTATCTGATTGTTTCCTAGGCAGCATCTCTTCTCCCCATCTTCCAAGGTCATTCTCACATTCCATTACAGCATGGGATGCTCATTAATCTGGCAGCAAGCCTTTTGGTTAGAAATGCTTTGGATGAACCTTAGCATTAAGCATTACGAGAGAAACATTTGTTATATTATGAAACCATTTAATGCATTTTGCAATCCTCTATCGGTATCTGTTGTTGGAGAAAAATCTTGAGAGTCCCTTGGATTGCAAGGAGATCAAATCGGTCGATCCTAACTGACTGTTCTTTGGAAGGACAGATACTGAAGCTGAAGCTCAAGTACTTTGACCAGCCAATGAGAAGAGAGGACTCACTGGAAAAGATGTTGGAAATATTAAAGGCAAAAGGAGAAAGGGACAGCAGAGGATGAGATGGTTAGATAGTGTCATCAATGCAATAAACTGTCAGGCCTGGGAGTTGCGGCGGGAAGACTGCAGTCATGGCCGGAACGCTTACTCGTGCACCATTTCCGGGCTGGTCTGGACAAGGAGCTTCGCCGGGCTTGTTTGGTGCGGGGTGTTCCGTGCCGACTCCTGGACTGGTTTCGGGTGGTCACGGAGTTGGACGCAGGATTGCGTGACCTCCAGCGAACGCCAGAGGAACAGCCGACTCCTCGGAGGGGGTCGGATAGGCCCAAGGAGGGTGGCCGACAACCCCTGGGACCCGGTTCTAACCCCAAAGCAGTGTTCCGCTGCTTCCGCTGCAACCAACCAGGGCATCGGGCAGCGGAATGCCCCGTTCCAGCAATGACCAAGACTCCAACGGCGGTCGGGAAGCCGGGGATTACACCACGGAGGAACACGGAGCGGTCAAGGGCGGCCAGGCAGGCGGAAGAGGCAGCTCCTCACCACCCTCCTGACGACCCTGCATTAAGTCCGGACGAGTACGATAGAGATGACCCTGCCCAGGACCCGATGGTAAGCCAACCCGTGGCCCCCTTTGCCATCCCGATTACGCTGACGAGTCCCCTATCGGGGCATTCCAGCGAGTACCAGGCCCTGATCGATACGGGTTGTACCCGGTGTTTGGTCAGCAGGGAGGTGGTGGAGAAGGTGGGGATAAGGGTGACCCGCCTGGCATCTCCTATTCGTTTTGAACAGGTTGATGGGTCCCTGTTGGGGGGAGTCCCAGCCACATTGGTGACAGAACCAGTACGGATGGACATGGGCAGTCATTGGGAACTCCTCCGGTTTATAGTGGTGCCGGCCATGACTGAGGCGGTAATCCTAGGGTTAACATGGCTGGACAGATGGACTCCAACCATGTGGTGGGCAGACGGGTATCGTCACCTACGCCTGGGGGTCGGGCCCCAGCCACCACGATCTGATGGGGAGCAGCCCAAGCAGAAGGGGGAGGGGTCCGAGACAGCTCAAAAGACCATTGAGGGGTCCGTGGCAGCTCAGAGGGGGACCGCCCCTGCTTTCCCCGCCGAATATGATGATCTCGCTGCAGTGTTTAGCGAGCGGGAGTGTGACGCTCTGCCACCACACCGCCCCACTGATTGTGCGATTGAGCTCTTGCCCGGTTCTAAGCTGCCAAAACCTAGCACGGGGCTTTATACAGCCCGCTCGCTCTCGGATAGCGGCCCCTGTTTTGTTCCAGGAGAAGAAGGATGGGGGTCTCCGACTGTGTGTAGACTTCCGCGGGATCAACGCGGTCTGTGTGGAGCATATGTACCCCCTCCCACTGATGAAAGATCTCCTAGCACATTTGGCCAAGGGACAAATATTCACGAAGTTAGATCTCCGTGAGGCGTATTACCGGGTGAGAATAAAAAGGGGGGACGAGTGGAAGACGGCCTTCAACTGTCCGTTGGGCAGTTATCAGTTCAGAGTCATGCCCTTTGGGTTACAAGGAGCCCCCACGGTGTTCATGCAGTTGATAAATGGGGTGTTGCATGAACACTTATACCGCGGGGTGCTCGTATACCTAGATGACATACTCATCTACTCCCAGACACGGGAGGAACACATCCGTTTGGTGCGGGATGTATTGAGCAAATTGCTACACGCCCAATTATTCGTGAAGCTGTCCAAGTGCGAGTTTCACCAAACCCGGCTTGACTACCTAGGGTACAGGATTTCGGCAGCAGGTGTAGAAATGGACCCGAATAAGGTGAGGAGTGTGTTGGAGTGGCAAGCGCCAAAAACCCGTAGACAACTACAAAGTTTTCTGGGTTTTGCCAACTTCTACCGGCAATTTATCCCCTCATTCGCATTGGTGGCGCTACCGTTAACACACCTGCTGCGAACTCGGCCCACAACAACAAAACCCCGTCCTGGGCAACCACTAGCGTGGTCAGCAGACTGCCAACGGGCGTTTGAGTCGTTGAAGGCCCTCTTCGCACAAGAACCCGTTCTGTTACATCCGGACCCAGAACGCCCATTTGTGGTGCAGGCCAACGCCAGTGACGTGGCGGTAGGCGCGGTGTTACTCCAAAGAAACGCCCAGGGCGCCCTACAACCATGTGCTTACACCTCCCGAAAACTCACTGACACCGAGAGGGCGTGGGCTATTTGGGAAAAGGAGGCATTTGCGGTGCGGTGGGCGTTAACCACCTGGCGTCATTTATTGGAGGGGGCTACCCATCCTTTTGAAGTGTGGACGGACCACAAGAACCTGGAGGTGTTCCAGACTCCCAGGCGACTGGCACCTAAACATGTGCGTTGGGCGCAATATTTTCAGCGCTTCCGTTTCCATCTGAAGCATGTCCCGGGGGGCAAGAACTTCCTTGCGGACGCTCTGTCCCGACTGCCTCAGTATGATAGCAAGAGGCTAGAGGTGGTGCAGGCAATTATGCCCTCATGTGGGGGTGGAGACGTAACACTAGGGCGGTGCGCTAAGACGGGGTCGATTGAGGACGAGCTGAGAGCAGCCATTGTGCAAGACGACTGGCTCCGGGGGAACCCGGGCCTATTGACCCAACGGGATGGTTTAGCCTGGTATGGCACCAGACTTTATGTTCCTCAGGGGATGAGACACAAGATATGCCGAAGGTGCCATGATGTAAAGCAGGCAGGCCACTTTGGCTTCTTGAAAACCCTGCACCTAGCCAGGCGTCAATTTTGGTGGCCTCGGATGAGGTCTGAGATTGAGGAATATGTGAAGGACTGTAGTGTATGTGCCTGTTCCAAACCACATCCAGGGAAACCCATGGGATTACTCCAAAGTGTAGCTGACCCAGAGCAGCCTTGGCAAGATATCGCCATGGACTTCATAGTAGAGCTGCCTGAGGTCAGGGGTTACACAGTGATATGGACGGTGGTGGACCTGTTCTCCAAACAGACCCATTTCATTCCCTGTAAGGGGTTACCATCAGCGAGGAGGCTAGCAAAGCTGTTCTTAACCCATGTTTACCGCTTACACGGGGCCCCGCGACGTATTATATCGGATCGGGGGGTGCAGTTTACAGCCAGATTCTGGCGGGAGTTTGTCAAGTTTCTCGGGGCAAGCCAAGGCCTTAGTTCAGCTTACCACCCAAGCACCAACGGGGCAGCTGAAAGGGCCAACGCCGCTGTTGAGAGGTACCTACGGAGTTACGTGTCATACCAACAGTACGACTGGGTCGACCTTGTAACATTCGCAGAGGTAGCCTACAACAACGCCGTGCATAGCAGCACTGGCTTCACCCCCTTTAAAGTGGTACATGGGCGGGAGTTTGTACCTATACCTGAATGCCAACCACAAGGTAACCCACCCTATACGGTAAATGCTTGGCTCACCCAGGTGGGGGGGNCGCTTAATGAGTTATTAAAAAATGAGCAGGTAGAGGATACAGTGGGCCATTCGAATCCAACCCATAAAATTAGGGGACCCAGGAAGTCACGAGAATCCATTCAGGCGGAATGGACTGAGCGTTGTGAACAGGCTTTTGATCAGCTGAAGCAGAGGCTCACAAATACCCCAGTCTTAGCTTATGCCGACCCCAATCGGCCATATGAACTACATGTAGATGCCAGTCGGGATGGTCTTGGGGGAGTATTATATCAGGAGCATGATCAACGTTTAAAGCCCATTGCATATATCAGTAGGAGTCTAACCCCTGGGGAAAAAAATTATCCCACTCATAAGCTGGAATTTTTGGCACTCAAGTGGGCGGTGGTGTCAGGCCTGGAATCGCCGCCCCGCCTCGCTGTACCGGTCCGGAGGAAGCCCCAGCTCAACCCTCACCCTCTGGCGTCCTCCCAGCTGGTGTTCTCTGGCCGCCCCGTCTCCGCACGGTGCCTGCTGCTCCCTCTGGTGCCTTCACCCCCGCCCTGGGCCTCGGGCGTCGGGACGTCATCGGGCGGCGCCGGAATGCGGTCTGACGGGCGGACGGCGCCTGGCCGCTGATGCAGAGGGCGAGCAGCTGAACGGGAGCAACGGCATCGGGATGTCATCGGGCGGCGCCGGGCTGCGCTCTGACGGGCGGACGGCGCCTACCCGCCGATGCATGGGGCAAGCAGCTGAACGGGCCCTGAAGGGGCGGGGCTGATGGGACATCGTCGGGGCGGCGAGCAGCTGAATGGGGCCTGAAGGGGGCGGGGCCGATGGGCGGCGAGTAGCTGGACAGACGCAGAAAGGACGCTGGGCCTGACAATCCCCAGGTGTTTCCACTGGAGGGGCTAGCTGACTATGGGGAAGGTATTAGGCGGGGCGGGCCCGGGATGGGCGGGGCGGAGGGGTACAAAGCACGCTGCGAGAAAGCAACTCCCAGAGCTAACTTTACTTCAACATTGAATAAACGTGTTGTTAGTTTGCCGTTCCTGTCTGTTGGCGTTTTGTTTGGGACACAAGCCAGGACGGTCTGACATTAAGTTAGCTCTCCGTGAGGCGTATTACCGGGTGAGAATAAAACGGGGGGACGAGTGGAAGACGGCCTTTAACTGTCCGTTGGGCAGTTATCAGTTCAGAGTCATGCCCTTTGGGTTACAAGGAGCCCCCGCGGTGTTCATGCAGTTGATAAATGGGGTGTTGCATGAACACTTATACCGCGGGGTGCTCGTATACCTAGATGACATACTCATCTACTCCCAGACACGGGAGGAACACATCCGTTTGGTGCGGGATGTATTGAGCAAATTGCTGCACTCCCAATTATTCGTGAAGCTGTCCAAGTGCGAGTTTCACCAAACCCGGCTTGACTACCTAGGGTACAGGATTTCGGCAGCAGGTGTAGAAATGGACCCGAATAAGGTGAGGAGTGTGTTGGAGTGGCAAGCGCCAAAAACCCGTAGACAACTACAAAGTTTTCTGGGTTTTGCCAACTTCTACCGGCAATTTATCCCCTCATTCGCATTGGTGGCGCTACCGTTAACACACCTGCTGCGAACTCGGCCCACAACAACAAAACCCCGTCCTGGGCAACCACTAGCGTGGTCAGCAGACTGCCAACGGGCGTTTGAGTCGTTGAAGGCCCTCTTCGCACAAGAACCCGTTCTGTTACATCCGGACCCAGAACGCCCATTTGTGGTGCAGGCCGACGCCAGTGACGTGGCGGTAGGCGCGGTGTTACTCCAAAGAAACGCCCAGGGCGACCTACAACCATGTGCTTACACCTCCCGAAAACTCACTGACACCGAGAGGGCGTGGGCTATTTGGGAAAAGGAGGCATTTGCGGTGCGGTGGGCGTTAACCACCTGGCGTCATTTATTGGAGGGGGCTACCCATCCTTTTGAAGTGTGGACGGACCACAAGAACCTGGAGGTGTTCCAGACTCCCAGGCGACTGGCACCTAAACATGTGCGTTGGGCGCAATATTTTAAGCGCTTCCGTTTCCATCTGAAGCATGTCCCGGGGGGCAAGAACTTCCTTGTGGACGCTCTGTCCCGACTGCCTCAGTATGATAGCAAGAGGCTAGAGGTGGTGCAGGCAATTATGCCCTCATGTGGGGGTGGAGACGTAACACTAGGCCGGTGCGCTAAGACAGGGTCGATTGAGGACGAGCTGAGAGCAGCCATTGTGCAAGACGACTGGCTCCGGGAGAACCCGGGCCTATTGACCCAACGGGATGGTTTAGCCTGGTATGGCACCAGACTTTATGTTCCTCAGGGGATGAGACGCAAGATATGCCGAAGGTGCCATGATGTAAAGCAGGCAGGCCACTTTGGCTTCTTGAAAACCCTGCACCTAGCCAGGCGTCAATTTTGGTGGCCTCGGATGAGGTCTGAGATTGAGGAATATGTGAAGGACTGTAGTGTATGTGCCTGCTCCAAACCACATCCAGGGAAACCCATGGGATTACTCCAAAGTGTAGCTGACCCAGAGCAGCCTTGGCAAGATATCGCCATGGACTTCATAGTAGAGCTGCCTGAGGTCAGGGGTTACACAGTGATATGGACGGTGGTGGACCTGTTCTCCAAACAGGCCCATTTCATTCCCTGTAAGGGGTTACCATCAGCGAGGAGACTAGCAAAGCTGTTCTTAACCCATGTTTACCGCTTACACGGGGCCCTGCGACGTATTATATCGGATCGGGGGGTGCAGTTTACAGCCCGATTCTGGCGGGAGTTTGTCAAGTTTCTCGGGGCAAGCCAAGGTCTTAGTTCAGCTTACCACCCAAGCACCAACGGGGCAGCTGAAAGGGCCAACGCCGCTGTTGAGAGGTACCTACGGAGTTACATGTCATACCAACAGTACGACTGGGTCGACCTTGTAACATTCGCAGAGGTAGCCTACAACAACGCCGTGCATAGCAGCACTGGCTTCACCCCCTTTAAAGTGGTACATGGGCAGGAGTTTGTACCTATACCTGAATGCCAACCACAAGGTAACCCACCCTATACGGTAGATGCTTGGCTCACCCAGGTGGGGGGGGTATGGGATACAGTGCAACAAGCACTGAGGAAGGCAAGGGAGGGGGCCAAGGAGCAGGCGGACAGGAAACGCAAACAGCAGCCTCCGTTTCGGGTAGGCGACTATGTCTTCCTGTCCACAAAGTACATCAAATTGCACGTGCCATGTAAGAAATTGGCCCCGAAGTTCATTGGGCCCTTCCAGATAGCCCAGATTATCAATCCAGTCACGGTACGGCTTCGCTTGCCGAGACTTCTAGGTAGGATACACCCTGTCTTCCATGCCAGCCTGCTGAAGCCCGCACGGACGGCACCCGGTCACCAGGGCCCCGGCGAAGTGTCACCGGGACAGTATGAGGTACAAGGGATCCTGGACTCGCGGGTGCGGCGAGGTGGGGTATCCTACCTGGTCCTCTGGAAGGGGTACCCCCTGTCCGAGGCCTCCTGGGTGCGGGAGGAGGACATCTCTGCGCCCAAACTGCTCCAAGACTACCATAGGCAATTCCCACGTAAGCCCGGTGGGCCGCCCACAGGTGGGCCGCCATAATCTATATGCATCGCTAATCCTCTGCCGCTTCGTTCCAGGGGGACCCGTGGTAGGGGGAGCCGAATGCCAGGCCTGGAATCGCCGCCCCGCCTCGCTGTACCGGTCCGGAGGAAGCCCCAGCTCGACTCTCACCCTCTGGCGTCCTCCCAGCTGGTGTTCTCTGGCCGCCCCGTCTCCACACGGTGCCTTCTGCTCCCTCCGGTGCCTTCACCCCCCGCCCCGGGCCTCGGGCGTCGGGACATCATCGGGCGGCGCCGGAATGCGGTCTGACGGGCGGACGGCGCCTGGCCGCGGATGCAGAGGGAGAGCAGCTGAACGGGAGCGACGGCATCGGGAGGTCATCGGGCGGCGCTGGGCTGCGCTCTGACGGGCGGACGGCGCCTACCCGCCGATGCATGGGGCAAGCAGCTGAACGGGCCCTGAAGGGGCGGGGCTGATGGGACGTCGTCGGGGCGGCAAGCAGCTGCATGGGACCTGAAGGGGGCGGGGCCGATGGGCGGCGAGTAGCTGGACAGACGCGGAAAGGACGCTGGGCCTGACAATCCCCAGGTGTTTCCACTGGAGGGGCTGGCTGACTATGGGGGAGGTATTAGGCGGGGCGGGCCCGGGATGGGCGGGGCGGAAGGGTACAAAGCACGCTGCGAGAAAGCAACTCCCAGAGCTAACTTTACTTCAACATTGAATAAACGTGTTGTTAGTTTGCCGTTCCTGTCTGTTGGCGTTTTGTTTGGGACACAAGCCAGGACGGTCTAACATAAACATGAATTTGGGCAAAATCTGGGAGCCAGTGGAGCACAAGACAGCCTGATGCATTATAGTTCATGGGGATGCAAAGAGTCGGACACAACTTAGCAACTGAACAACAACTGTCAGTATCTGTAATGGTACATTGGAATCACCTTGGAAGACAGAAAGAAGAGCCACAGCCTAAACCAGACTGGCTGGCTGGCTGAGGAATTCTGGGAGTTGAAGTCCACAAGTCTTAAAGTTGCCAAGTTTGAAGGCCCCTGGCCTAGACAATGCTCTAATAAGAGAAATCTGAACTCAAAGGAGAGTGGAGTAAGGGTGGAAAAAGCATCCCAAAAGGCACCTTCCCTAATTTTGGGGAGAATAAAAGCAAGGGAAGAGAGGGATATTGTCAGACTCTTGTCTTTATTGAAAGGTTACATTAATGGAGAGTTAATACGCATGGTTGTGCTTCTTGTCTGAATTACCTCAAAGGCCTAACAAAATCACAATGAGCATCAATTGTACAATCCAAACAACTTTATGTTTTTAACACTTTAGAAATTAGGTTTAACACAGATATAAACTTTTTTTTTCTCCTTATCTTTAAAGGATTAACTTATCTAAACCATCTCAGTGGTACCAGTTTCTAAGGAATTCAAAATGGCAGTCTGTACTAACGATGAACATCTTATAGCTAAGGATTAAAAAAAAATGCTGTTGCAGCTGAACCTGGAAAGTGAATCCGTTAAACATTGCATGACTCAGTGGGGAAAAAAAAACTTTGTTATAATATAATGTTGCAGCACTGGGAAAATATGTGGGCTAAAGGAATGAAATTTACATTACCTTAAAGAGAACTTCTGTAAAAAGATGTACTGGTAGTACTTAACGTCAGCTAAATTAACAAAGATGTAGAAGGGTGCTGGAAATGTAATTATAAAAGGAAGTTACTTTTTATCATATGTGGTGGACACGCGGTAAGGCAAAGAAATACTGGAAACAGATTCATGTCATAATTCAGAAGATTCTAAAAGTGAACTTACAGTAGAGACTAGATTTTTTTTTTTCTTTTAGGATTATTAAATAAAGAAATGGGGGGGGGAATGTAACTCTGTTATTGTATACATCGATGACTGCAAACATTCTATATGCCCCCAAAACGGAAAGAGGTGTTAACTCCCACAATGGAGGAATGGAATTGATGGAATTGGAAGAAATGACAATTATGGAAAGGAATGTAAATAAAATAAAATATTCTTTCTGCTTGAAAAAGAAAAAAAATGAAGCTTCGATTTTGGGTTTCAGTGTCTGAGTGGGTTATTGTTCTAGAAATGGCTAGTATTTACTATTCGGTATAAGTAAAAAAATTGACATTACAACTCTATTATGCACTGAAACAAGTTGGAAGTCACTGCTTTTTATTTCCCTTTTTTCTTTTCTCCTTTCTCTTCATCCCCTCCACCCCTTCACTTCATCCCCCTCTCTTTATTCCACTGTCTTTATTTCTATTTGTGTTTTATAGCAAGAAAAAAAATCCCTTTTAATAACAATTTTTATTTAAAAACATTTTCTAGTTTATATTGCCTAAATACCACTGAATCTGGCTAATATCTGTATTTCGTAAGTATTTGCATCTTGTAATGTCATAAAATCTCTCAGGAGGGGCACGACTTTGTATGCATGAAGCACTAAGCAGCTCTTTAACCTGGATTCCTGTGTTGTATCTAGAGTAGGGAATTGTGTGGAAGATTTGAATTCATCAGCAACCCCAGGGAGGGTGTGCTCCTGAATGTATGCCGAATGATAAAAGAATACTGTGTAACAAAGTAGGTGCAGGTCTTTTAAAAAATGTCCATGGGTGCAGAGAATGGGCTTAACCTGGATATCAATGAATATTAACAAGCATTCATACATACCTATATCAATTGAGAAAATATCTCCATCCAGTGCTCCATCACTGGAAGTTTTCAAGAATAGAGTGGACAACCATTTGACCAGGATAGAGTGGACAACCATTTGACCAGGATAGTATAAAGTCTCCTGCCTTGAGCAAGGGGTTGGACCAGAAGACCTCCTAGCTCCCATCCAGCCCTATGATGCTAAGTTCTATATTCTATCTATGCTCTTGCTAGTGTTGCCCCACCTAAGACCAGGAGACAAGAAGCAGAAGATGCTGAGAGAACTTAAACAAGAGAATGATCCTCAACATCCTCTGAACGGACATGTGTCCCAAACCCACCGACTTAGATTTAGAAACAGCTTTACAGCAAGAACAAACATTCTTGAAGGCACACAAGAACAAAATCAAATTAAAAGATGGAGGAAGGAGACCACTGAGCAAGGAGTAACATTAAAGGAGGATATGCCTTAATGAATAGGTTGAGAGTTGGAGTGCCTAAGTGTAAAACCAATATGCTCTAAATGGAGGCTCTTAGTGGATAACAACATGCTGTGTGAATGTGGAGAGACACGGAGCTTGGCCCATCTGCTGGTATGTCGGGTACAACCAGGAGGAGGAGGAGGAGGAGGAGCATTTATTATATTTGAAGCAAAAGATTCATCAATAAATATATGGTTGGCAAACCTCAACACCTTGAGGAGAAATAGAGAGGGGAGAATTTTTCTGTGTCTATGAAACCTAGAGACTTATTTAATTAACCTCAGGTGAGATATAAACACAAGAAGAGTGTAGGAGAGCCTTCTCTTAATCTGTCTTTTGCCATTTGCTCTAGATTTGCTCAATCTTGGTAATTTTAAGACGTGTGAACTTCAACTTCCCCCCACCAGCTGGGGAATTCTGGGAGTTGAAGTCCACACTTCTTAAAGTTGTCAAGTTTGAAAAATGTGCTCCACAGGTTGTAGCAAAACTGGTATTTATAAATATTGAACCTATCTATGTTACAGGGGATAACGGTTCATTCAGCTGTAATATTTTTATCTTGGTCTGAGTTAAATCCAAACTGATCTAAATAAAATCCATTTACCTCTTAAGTCATTGCATCCTCATAAATAAACAGTACACAGTATGAGAAATGAAACTGAATTCCTGTGCGTCCTAGAGTCTCAGGTATGGCAAAAAAAAGCAATATAAAAAATCCCCATACCAATTAACCAAAGTTACTCTCATATTTGCTGATTAAAATAAGAAAGTTATAGTTTTACTGCTGAAATCACAGAGAGACAGCACAAAGTTGGAAGGTCAATTGTGATGTCAGCAAGCAGCCATTAGAGCAGGGGTCCAACCCCCAGTCCGTGGACTAGTACTGGGACGCGGCATACCAGGAACCAGTCCTCACAAACAAGAAAAGCCCCATCTGCAGGATGCAGGCAGCACACAAAACCACGCCCCCTCCAGTCCACGGAAAAACCTCTCTCCATGTAACAAGTCTCTGGTGCCCAAAAGGTTGGGGACCTCTGCATTAGAGAATAGCACCCTCCTTGGTCTTAGCTAAATAATGACAGCATACAACAAAAAATATTAAAAGGCTGTTCCTCGGGATTGATCTTATTGACATTGTGATTCTAGTGTACCTGAGGAGAGCCAGTTTGATCTAGTGGTCCGGCCATCAGGCTTGAAACTAGGAAACTATGAGTTCAAGTCCTGCCTTAACTATGAAAGTTGACTGAGTGATTTTGGGCCAGTCACACTTTCTTAGCCCATAATGTCATTCAGGTGACAATTCCAGTCATAACTAAGTGGATCAATACTTTGTGCTTACAGGAAAATCCTAGGAAGAAAAAAGAAACCCTATTGTACTTGAGAGCAGTTGGCTGCCATGAAAAGAACTAACAGCAAATAGCACTTTTCCTGATAGTAGATCACATAGTAGATCACATAGACATCCTTACTGTATATTAATATAGAAAGAAAGATCTAACATAAAAACCTTACGGCAGAAATTTGAGGCATACTGCATCACACACACAAAGTCACATATGAAAGATTTGTCTTCGATCACACCTCAAAAAGAAGCCTGAGCCAATTGAAGAATGTGTTTCAGATCTGAAACTGAAACATAAGTCTTGGGACTTGCGGGCTATTGACTGAATCTCTGATTAAGGATCAAACTGTTTCGATCATAAGAAATGAGAGGAGGCAAGGAAACTTCCTCAGAGAGGTGAACTTGTCTCTAGAAAATGCTCTTGATAAATGCCAAGGAGCAGAAGTCACTTATTCACTATGGAAAGTTATGAGAGTCAGCAACGATCATGCAGCGACGATAATACAATATAATCCATCATAAAGACTATGGAAAGGAAGGAGACTAACAGACTGGTCAGAAAGTTTCTGCTTTGGCTCTTGGAAAGGCGAAATCCATAGCTCTGGGAACAAAAATAAAAGCAGAATTGGGAACAAGAGGTGTTAACAGGCAGTCCTCGACAAATGACCACAATTGAGTTCTGCTGCTATGCAAAACAGTTGTTAAGTCATTTTTGCCCTATTTTATGGCCACAGTTCTTAAGTGAATCACTGCAGTTATTAACACAGTTGTAAAGTGAATCAGAAGGTTGCAAAAGGGGATCACATGACCCCAGGACACTGCGACCGTCATAAATATGAACCCATTGCCAAGCATCTGAATTTTGATCACATGACTGTGGGGATGCTGCAACAGTCATAAGTGTGAAAAAAGGTCATAAATCGCTTTCTTCAGTGCTGTTGTAAGTTTGAACGGTCGCTAAATGAACTGTTGTAGGCCAAGGACTAACTGTACTTACCATGCTGAGGATCCACCAGAATGAATTCATTCTATGGGTGGAGTTCCTGAGAAAAACGGAAGTGTGAGAATGTGCCTGAACTCTAAAGAATTACAGAAGTATTTTTAAGGAGAACATTATCAGGAAGAAAATCTTAGCACTACAGACTAAAGGCAACAGGGGGAAATTGCTGGGGATGCTTGTAAAGGGAAAGTAGAAGTGGAACAAAAATAAGGCATTGTTTGATTGCTGCCCCATATGCAATCACCCATATGTAAATGTTACCTAGGAACCTCTGCATTTCACAGCAACTTTCATTTTCATTTCTTGGCCTCATTCTAGGACAGGCATAATAATGGCTGTTGCAGATTTATTGCAAGGATGCTTCAAGTCACTTGAATTAGTAACAATGCTTACTTCATCTAATCACAACATGGCTCGTTCTCCAACACACCAGTTTAATTATGTAGTGTGCAGCTGACATGGACAATATTAACGGCTTTAAAAAAATAATTATTGTTGAGCAGAGCTGGCAAGCCATGATAGTGGTGCTCTGAACCAAATCTTTTTTCTTGCATTCTCTGGAGTCAATCACACTTACCCACCTTACAGCAATTTCAGAACATTGCTACAATTTGCACCGAAGACTGATATTGTAATGACAAAGCTAATTAATATATTGAAGATAATATGCTGAATGGATTTATCTTTGTACTAAGGATTACTTTATTTCACCATACTGTGTTAACTAAGGAAACAATTGACTATGTTCACACATAATACTAAGTCATCAATGATGGTTTATAAGCCACTGTGGTGAGAATCATACTAAACTAACACACATATATGCAGTATGGCTTATGTGATATATGAAACTTATCAGGGGTTTTAAGGCTGTATTTCAGTATCCTTTAAATCTGGGAATAGGCCCCACTGATTTCAAGTGAAACTACCTAAAACTGATGTACAATGTACCCTAAGACAAATAAATCTATAGTTACATCTGCATGTTGTGTTTAGGATTCATATAACAAACTGAGTGTTGGTTTTAATATTCAGTATTGGTTTTAATTCAAAGAGAGAAACTTCCCTTCCCAAAAACCTTGTATGGAGTACTCAGGAATATTTTGGAAATCTGAAACAGAACAATCTGCTTTTCAGCCAATATTTTTGCATCTAAAAATTGACCAAAAACCTCTTAATCTAGATTTCTGATGCAGTTAGTAGCTTTCCTGTAAGCTTCATTGGGCTTGTATAGGGAGAGGAAATTACATTTATTATGATCAGTTCACAAAAATTCTCACCTACTGTAGTTAATTTCCAAAGTATCTTTGCAGGAAGACCTCATACCTTATATCGGATAAAAAAATAGTGATATGTTTAATTGGGAATTTTAAAAACATGCAAATTATTGCATCGTATTATTGTTATTATCATAATCGTATATCACACTATTTGATGTATTTGATTCATGTTCCGCCTTCCATTCAGATGATCAAGGCAACCCATTTAACAGTTTTTGCTTCCCATTTTCTCCCAGAAAAAAACAATCCTATAAAATGAATTAGGCTGGGAAAGTGGGAATCTAAATCTTCTACTAAGCTTCCAGAGCTATGAATAGACTAGAACCTTGGTGTCCCAGTTCCTAGTCCAAAAACCTCAATTTCTATATTACAATGGTTCTATATTTTATACTGTATTAATATGGTATTCTATCTTGTATCTGAGGGGTAGAGAAAATGGCTGGAAGGCTTTTATTATGCTCATATGTTCTTGGTGGGCTTTGTATAGATATTTGGTTGGCCAATAGAAGGTTCTATCTATCTATCTATCTATCTATCTATCTATCTATCTATCTATCTATCTATCTATCTATCTATCTATCTATCTATCTATCATCGATCTATCATCTGTCTATCATCCATAGAGAGAAGATGCAGATAGGTATTTTACATGATTCAGCAAAATTCCTCTTATATCCTAACCAACAACAGGATATTCCATAAGCTGTGACCATGTGTTTGAAACCCTGCTTTAGAATCAGAATCAGAATAGAGCTGGATGGGACCTTGGGGTCTTCTAATCCTACCCCGTTCAAGCAGGAGACCCTATACTATTTCAGACAAGTGGTTGTCCAGTCTCTTTTTAAAAACTTCCAGTGTCGGAGCATTCACAGGTTCTGGAGGCAAGTCTTTCCACTAATTAATTGTTCTAACTGTCAAGAAATTTCTCCTTAGTTCTAGGGTTGCTTCTCTCCTTGATTAATTTCCGCCCATTGTTTCTTGTCCTGCCTTCAGGTGCTTTGGAGAATAGGTGGACCCCCTCTTCTTTGTTTTAGTTTTTAGCCATCATTGGATTGCATGGCTGCTTCCTTGTGCAGCTGTAGTTCAAATATCTGGCACAAGCCAAGAGACTTCTAAGAAGGCAATTTTAGCACAACCCCTTGTCTCTGCAGAGCACCACCAGAGTCATTCAGAGCACATTTGTGGCCGGGATTCAATTTCCATTTCAGTTCTACAATTCACTTTTCAAACAACTGTATCAAATATAGAAGTTATTGGCAGCTCTCAAGCTTCCTCATTATCTCTCTTTCATTTTGCACTAGAAGGAAACATTGCATCAGTAATCATTTCCAGTCAAGCTTACAAGGGCTTGTTCACCAGATTTCAAATAGATAGTCTTGGATATTATAAGCAGCACTGTAGCTGAGATCCTTCACAGCACACAAAGGGCAGTGTTTTGCAACAATGCCTGTTTTCATATTAGGCTCCCCCCTCCCCCCCATATTTTCTAATTAAAGACCCCAGTACAAGCAGCCAAAAATAATGGCAATATTAAACATGGCATAAATACAGAGATGTGGAACCAACCAGGTGTCAAAGGGATTGAATGAGTTTATGAACTAACTAGCAAGACTGTGCCAGAAGCATTTCCCAGATAACAGAGGAGAAAGCTGGCTTTTAAGCATCACTCCTTGCCTGGCAAGCTCCTAGAATTCCCTATACTTTTGAAAGATTCAAATTATTTCAAAGAGAAAAGAAAATGTTGCTACCATTTTATTGATGCAGCTCTCCAAACACATGGTTTTTAAAAGTAAATTTGTTAGGTCCACTGTAAATAAAACCTCACTGAAATCTCCATGGTTTAAGCACATCAGTCTCTTTGAACTGAGGCCCATTCTTTAAACAAACATGTCTCTCCCTACATACAGTAGAATCCATCCATTGCTACCTACCAATAAAAATGCCACATTTGTAAAATAAAGTTAACGTTTGATTAGTTTCCTCACTTTTATGATCCTGTTTCCTTTTCCTTTGTATTGTATAATTAAGGGCTAATATAGAGATAATGGTTTTCCCAGTTGCAATGTATGGCTGTGAAAGTTGGACCATAAGAAAGGCTGAGCGCAAAAGAATTGAGGCCTTTGAACTATGGGGCTGGAGAAGACTCCTGCGAGTCCCTTGGACTGCACGGCGATCAAACCAGTCAGTCCTAGAGGAGATCAACCCTGACTGCTCTTTAGAAGGCCAGATCCTGAAGTTGAAACTCAAATACTTTGGCCACCTAGTTAGAAGGAAGGACTCACTGGAGAAGAGCCTAATGCTGGGAAAGATTGAGGGCAATAGAAGAAGGGGACGACAGAGAATGAGGTGGCTGGCTGGAGTCACTGAGGCAGTAGGAGTGAGCTTAAATGGACTCCAGAAGATGGTAGAAGACAGGAAGGCCTGGAGGAACATTGTCCATGGGGTCGCGATGGGTCGGACACGACTTCACAGCTAACAACAACAAATAGAGATGAACTTCACGGCCTGATTTGGGGAAAAAGGACAATTCTGAGTGAAATCTAATTGCTATTAACTGGGTAACTATTTTGCAGGTTCTGTTATTTTTATACTCTTCTTGCCCACTGCAACGCAGACAAACAAGTCCTATTCATTTCACTGAGAGAATTGGCCACAAGCTCGGGAAGATGGCAGGACATGGGGGGAAGGCACTGCAACTCCAGGCAATCTATGAGATGTTGGAACAGAAATGTGACGCACCCTGACATTATTAT
>NW_015387484.1:358536-375932 GCF_001527695.2 Protobothrops mucrosquamatus | reverse complement strand
AGCAGAAATTTTGGGCTCAATTGTGGTTGTAAGTCAAGGACTACCTGTATTTGATTTACCCACAAGCACAATAGAGACATATCAGTTCTAGCAAGCCATTGTAATTGGACCTGGCAACTTGGTTGTTAAACAAAGCAGTTTCTAAGTCCAAAATCAGGTGACTATGCTTAAAATTTTACCTCAGCTTTCCTTTGCTTTATAGCATCAGAACAAACCCAAGCAGCCATGTGGGGAAGATTCCCAGAACTAATTATCTCAGATAGGTAGGTAGGTAGGTAGGTAGATAGATAGATAGATAGATAGATAGATAGATAGATAGATAGATAGATAGATAGATAGATAGATAGATAGATAGATGGATGGATGGATGGATGGATGGATGGATGGATGGATGGATGGATGGATGGATGGATGGATGGATGGATGGATGGATCGATGGATGGATGGATCGATGGATGGAGGGAGGGAGGGAGGGAGGGACAGACAGACGGACGGACGGACGGACAGACAGAGGAAAGAAGAAATGGGGAAACATCCAATAGTCTCACTCCAACTTCATGGAAATTGGGGATCTTTCAGTGGCATTTACCAAAGTTTGTGGACCCCTGGGTCTTGTGTCTTGTAATAGTTCTTCTGGCAAATAATTCTAGTAGTAGATGTGTACTTTAATCACAGGGGTGCCAGAGCACTGCTAGTTGGATGCACATAACACCTTCTTGTTCTTGTATTTGTGTAATTCTTTCCTCAGGTTTCACACTCAAAAAACTGCAACAGAAGTAGGCTCAGAGGCCATTAAACCAAATGAACACATGTATACTATCCATCAATATAACAGTTTGATAGAGGACCTAATAAAGGAGTACAGCCTGGGAATACTGCAATAAAAATAACAAAATAATGCTGTATTATTTGGCTTAAAATTTCTAAAAGCTCCAGTATTCAATTACTCTTCCTCTTTCAGTCTCAGCACTCAGGTACACTTCCAACAGGGACTTTCCAAAAGGAACTTTCTAGCCAAACATTCTCCAATGAAACCAGATGAGTACAAGGTTCTTTCCTATTCCTCACTGTGGAGATATAAAGAAAAGATGTATTGCCATAAAGAGAAGTCCTGACCTATGCTCAAAAAGGACTAACTATTGAGACAATATACAGCATCCATTCGGTAAAGGCATAACACTTTGCGCCATTTATAAATATATCATTCACTCAAGCAGGGGTCTGCTGAAACTTTGACAAAGGTATGAAAGCAAGGCTGGGTCATACCAAAGGGATATATGTGCAACATTTATGATGTGTGTGCAAAAGGGGCAGGGCTTGCATCTTAAAAGTGCAATGATCTTTTTTCCATTCTAATTGACTTTTCCCCTTGACCAGCTCTGCAGTCACTACTGTCATGGAATGTACAGGTAATTCTCTACTTACGACAGTTCATTTAGTGACTGTTCAAAGTTACAAAGGCATTGAAAAAAAGTGACTTATGACCGTTTTTCCCACTTATGGTCATGGCAGCATCCCTATGGTCACTTGATCAAAATTCAGGTGCTTGGCAACTGACTCATATTTATGACGATTGCAGTGTCCGGGCTCATGTGATTTTTGCCACCTTCTGACAAGCAAAATTAATGGGGAAGCCAGATCCACTTAACAACTATGTGACTAACTGAACAGCTGCAATGACTCACTTAATAACTATAGGAAGAAAGGTCGTAAAATGAAGCAAAACTCACTTAGTAAACGTCTCATTTAGCAACATAAATTTTGGGCTCAATTGTGGTTGTAAGTTGAGGACCACCTGTAGTCCAGAATCACAAAAGAGAGAGGGTCTTTCCCAAGGAGAAAAGAAGCCTGGAAATGCAGAAAGAGAGCAAAAGGCAGACTCCCCCCCCAACTTTTCGCAGGGTATATTAGTTTGGTCTAATGGTTAAGGCTCCAGGCTAGAAAATGGGAGACTGCGAGTTGTAACACCTCAGAGCTCCCTCTTGAGGTGGGACTGAAATGGTCCCACCTCAGCCATGAAAGCCAGCTGGGTAATTGGGCCAAGTCACTCTCTTTCAGGTCTCTTTCACCTCACAGCAGTGGTGGGATTCAGCCGGTTCGCACCACTTTGACAGAACCGGTAGCTAATTTTTTGTTGCCCAAGTCCAGAATGGATTTCCAGAAGCGGCATCCACACAGAGAACCGGTTGTTCACATATTTGAATCCCACCAGTGCCTCACAGGATGGGGAAACTAGAAGGGGAAGGTATGTTGAATATATCTGCTGCCTTGAGTTATTTGTATAGATAATAAAGGCAGGATAAAAACAAAGAAATATCTAATAAGCATACTGATTAGTGCTTTAGTCTGTCAAGATTTTTGTCTATATGCGAGCAACAATAAAGAAACTATTCCAAAGGAACTCCTTGTGTTTTTCCTGGTTCTTTGGGCCTGACAACTACTGTGCTCTTGCCCAGAATATAAGATCCAGTTTTTTCTCACCTAGGCCTGATCATGAGAATGAAGAAGCACATGCCATTCTGTGTGCTGCTATTTCTTCTATAATTCAGTGAAAAGATCTCTTTCTTTTTTCCCCTTCTCAATTTTCATTCAATTGTTTTAAAACTTATTTCTGAGAAAAAGGGGGAAATTCTCAGGGGTGCACATTTATTTATTTTTATATGTGGTCAAGATGTCTATGTGCAGGTCTTCTTTCACTGTGTAAACATTGGCATTGCAAAAGGACAGTCTTGCCCTTGAGAAACTGTTTAGGAATTTCTCATTTTCCTGGAGATTGCCCACCCAATTTTCCTGCTCATAAATTTAAGAGTGAGCTTAGATTAGATGAAAAGCAAACACACAAACCAATGATGTTATATTAATTTGGCTTAACAGTGTTTGAGGTCCAGAATTGAGGTTATTAATGGAAATTTAGAATCCATCACAAATTTTATGTAGGGCAACATTAATTCTCTAGGTAGGATAACCTGGAGAATCAATCTTCAGCTAATAGGTAGTGTTGTGTAACACAACTGAGAGATTTAGTAAAGAGCCAAGGACTGCACACAAAGATAGGGAGGTCTGTCACTTATGTATTTAAGGTTCATACCAACTCAGTGGCTGTATCAGCTACCAAGACACTTGAAAACTGATAACTTAACTTGCTTTTGTTGCTGTTGCAAATATAACACAGACTGTTGGCAAATGTGTGTGTATGTATGCATTTGTGTATGTGTGTACACACACAAACATACACATACACACAGTGTGTGTGTATACATATGTACATACAGTATGTGGATATGTGGATGTGTGTGTGGAAAATAAAAGGAAATCTTACAACACGGTGATGTCAGGTTGGCTTAGCAGATTTGGGCAGCCATGATGCAGACAAACTCTAGATGGAAAAAAAAAGTAATAGAAAATAATTGTGGCGCTCTGCATTTTTGCAGCTTGGATATCATAGTTGCAGGATCAGGTGTCTGAGTATTAAGTACTATTAGCTGTAGAGGAATTAAGTTGTACTATTGTGTTACAGAGCTCTGTAGCTATAGAAAACGAAGAGGAGCAGTTTTGATCCAAGGCTCTCAGTTTATAGCAAACATGCCCATTTCGGCAAAATCCACTCATTTTACCAGGATCTATGCAGGGGCTGTCTCTCATCATCACACCCTATTCCTATCTTTCTAAACAGTTTTGCTGGTTGAAGCACAAGTAGAAGGCTGGCTTTTAAATTGATAGTTCTGGAATGGAAAATTGTGAGTAAAATAGAAATAGCTATGCAATCTACTTAATTTGAATGCAGAGGTTCTGAGCAGTTCAAGCAGCTAATAAAGAGACAGGAAAGAAATACAATTTGCAGCAATTTTGAAGGAGGAAGGGGGGAGAGAGAAACAGGAACCTTTACAAATAGCTCTGAGTTTATATCTAGCCAAGCAAGTAGGAAGGCAGCGGCAGATAATAATGTGATTACTTTGGTAATGATATGCATTAGATACATTATGGGAAACAATAATACTCCCCACTGAATGCAGTCAATCCAGTTATTGATTTTTCTTAATGGTAAAAGCGCTATTCCAAAACTGAAAAGAGATATCCTTTATTTATTCTCCTTCCCTTGCAAGACCCATCTCCACAGACCCTTTGAGGCACAGTAGTATGCAGAGATAATGGAGTAATGTATATCTAATCTGACACCTACTGGGCCAGGCTAATGCTTCAGATAAAAACTGCTTGGATTGCGATTGCTGTTGAAACAAAATACATGAAGAGGAAAGAGAAGAGAAGAGAAGAGAAGAGAAGAGAAGAGAAGAGAAGAGAAGAGAAGAGAAGAGAAGAGAGAAATAGAAATCTTTCTGAAAGGTTGAATTTTGTTTATGTTGCTTTCCAGATTTTCTTTCGTGTGCATTCCTTTTGCAGTTTTTTCTCATACTCGATGCATATTTTTCTCCCTGGGATCTGTTAGATTACTTCCTGAATATCTGATAGGTTAATCAGAAGCTTCTTCCATTTTTGTCCTATTCTTATGGATGCTCTCTGGATCTCAACTGAGAGTTAAATCCAACTATTATTCCAGTTTTAATTGAAATCCCCTTTTCCTTACAGCTTAACCTCAAGAGGCAACAGAATGTTAATATTCTCAATATTCTAGCCCAGAATGCCCACACTCCCAACATTCGAACAAGCCTTTCTTTTTATATATATAATATTTTATTTATTTATTTATTTCTACATTTACAATTCATAAGTGCTTAGTAAACAATGTGTTGTCTGGGTCCATTTGTTTTACTTAATAATACACATTAAATTCCTAATCTCTACCCCATTTTTCCAGCCACTGATAAAATACATCCCATATTTGAAAATATTCTGACTTCTTTTTCTTTAATCTTCAGTGTAAGTCTATCCATTTCTGCATAGTCCAGTATTTTCTTGATTATCTCTTCTTCAGATAGTGTTTCTTCATTTTTTACAATACTGAGCAAATAGAATTCTTGCTGCTGTTAATACATGCAACATTAAATATACACTTTCTTTATCATATTTTTCTGGTAATATACCTAATAAAAATAGTTCCAGTTTAAAATCTACAAAAATACATATCTGGCTAGAAAAGATGTTAAGAAAACATTCTTAACATCTTTTCTAGCCAGATATGTATTTTTGTCCAATTTTTATTTTTATTTTTTTTTTTTGCTTTAGGGCACCAAAGATATATGCCTGGTTTTTGATTGCACTTCCAACAGTTACTAGACACATTTTAAAACATTTTTGCTAATCTCACAGGTGGTAAGTGCCATCTATAAAACATTTTATATACATTTTCTTTATAAGCAGTTGCCATTGTCAATTTATAGTTTCTTTCCCAAAGATTTTTCCATTTTTCTAATTCTATATTGTGCCCCAAATTTTTTGCCCATGTTATCATCGTTTCTTTCACTTGTTCATCTTCCATTTTTAAATTTAATAGAAAATTATACAGTTTCTTAATCAGATTTTCTTCTCAAGTCAACAATATCTAATCAAACATTGTCTGGTCTTTATAAAAAAAACATGTATTTTAGCATCTTTCTCATATCTCAATTGTATTTGCAATTGAGGCCACCATGATAAATCAATACCCTGATCTTCTAACTCTTGTTTAGATTTTAATTTCCTTTCAGTATTCAAAATATCTTTATAGGCTACAATTTTCTCAAAATTAGTTAAGCCTAGGTGAACAAAAGCTTCCATCGTTGAAAACCATACTGGTATTTTCATATAAATTTTAGCTTTTATCTTTTCCCATACTAAAAGTAATGTGTTTTGTACATAGTGATTTTGGAAGTATCTTTGAATTTTATTTTTCCCATACCATAATTTTATTTTTCCCATACCATTTTTCCCATAGCCATCCTAGTTGTAAATCATGTCCTTCTAGGTATAATAATCTTTTATGTCTAGGGGTTATCCATTCTTTTAGCCATTTTAGAGCACACGCTTGATAGTATAAGACCCAATCCGGTAAACCAAATCCTCCATTTTCTTTAGATTCTTGATTTTTAATCTAGTTCTGGCTTTCTTCCTTTGCCAAATAAATTTCAAAATCAGTGTATTTAAATCGTCGAAGAATTTTTTTCTCTATTTTTATGGGTACTGTTTGAAATAGGAAAAGCAATTTTGGTAAGATATTCATTTTTACAGTAGCTATTCTTCCTAACATTGATAGTTATAGATTTTTCTATTTTTTCAAATTCAGTTTTTTTGATTTACCGGTAATAGTTTTATATAGTTGTCTTCTTTTATTGCTTCATATCTTGCTATTAAATATATTCCCAAATATTTAACATTCCTTACTATCTGGAGATCTATTTTTCCTGATTCTTAACTATAACTTTAGTTTTTTCTCTGTTTATCTTCAATCCTGCTACTTCTCCAAATTCTTCCATCCTTTTCAATAGTTTAGGCCTGTCTCCAATGTTTGCAGTTTACATTTTTCATCTTTTATCTCCATTCCTTTGATTTCTAGATCCTGTCTAATGTTTTTATTCAACATTTCCAGAGTTAATATAAATAACAGTGGAGATAGTGGACATCCTTGTCTTGTGCCTGTTCTGTAAAATCCCCATTTACAATTACTTTTGCTGTTTGTCTATGGTATATTATCTTAATTATATTTATAAATCTCTCTCCAAAGTCCATTCAGTTTAGTTATTGTATCATAAATTGCCAATTTACATTATCAAAGGCTTTCTGTGCATCTAAAAAAATTAGTGACATTTGTTTTCCAGGATGCATTTCATAATATTCCAGTGTATCCAAAATAATTCTTAGGTTATTTTTTATTTGTCTTTTTGGTAGAAATCCATTTTGGTCTGGATGAATAAATTCAGTCAGAAATATTTTCAGGCTTTCTGTTATTATTGAGTCAAAAATTTTATAATCCACATTTAATAGTGATTATAGTTCTTTATAGTTCTTTATCTGAAATTATAGTTCTTTATCTGAATCTTCTTTTGGTATTAAAGTGATGTTAGATTCTATCCAAGTGTTTGGTAATTTAAGCCTCTAGTAACACCTCATTACAAACTTCTTTCATTGGTAAGCTTAATGTATCTTGTAAACATTTATAAAACTCTGTGGGTAACCCATCTGATCCCGGAGTCTTGTCATTTTTTTTGTCTTTTTATAGCTTTCGTCAATTCCATAATTGTTATTTTTTCATTTAACATATTTTTGAAGTTCTTTGAGATTTTTGGTAGCTTAGCTTTTTCTATGTATTGCATTATTTTTCCCCTGGAGATTTCTTCTATATCATACAGTTTTTCATAAAATTCTTTAACTATTTTTTATTGTATCATATTGGAATTGTAAACAGCCTTTCTCATCTTGCAGTTTGTTTATCAGTTTCTTCTCTCTTTCTTTTTTCAATTTATAAGCTAACCATCTACCCGGCTTGTTAGCATTTTTGAAAAAGTTTTGTTTTGCCCTTTTAATTTGTTGAGCCAATTCTTCAGCTTCTACTAGGTTTAATTTGTGTTTTATTATCTCAATTGTCTTTTGAGAACTTTCTTGTGTGGAACTATTTGTAATTCCAGTTTTTTTCCAATTCTTCCTTTAACCCCATCATACTGTGCTTGGGCTTTGAACCTGGGCTGCTGGCTTTCCAGCCAACAAGCCCAGCATCTTAACCCCTGAGTCACCACTCCACCCCTTTGATTAATGTGGCATCAGAAAAAACTATGGTGCCATAAGAGGAAAATAGAAAAAGGAAAATGTCAAAGAAGATAGTGTGGGAAGGGGAGGGGTTGAAGGCATACATGGCTGCAAACATGGGAAAGCAAAAGCAAACATGGGGACCAATGAGAAGGAAATAATTGCTATATGAGCACTGGGAGACTGGTTTGCACAGGAGCCAGCCACTGAAACTTGCCTTCCTTGCCTGGATGGGAAAAGCAAGAACCAGGGCAACAGCCGTTCAAATCTTGTGGTGGCTGTCATCTGGCCTGAACACCAGCCCATTACCATTGCCAACCCATTGCAAAATAGATGGAAATTTCCAAAGGGAAATCAATAAGCAACTGGGAGCAGAATGGTTGGGTAGCTATTTGGAATCACCCCTTAGCCAACTTTACAATTTTAAGACTGGATTGCAACGGGTTTGCAATAGGACTGGGCTGGTGCACACTCCAGATGGCAGTCAGTGCAGGACCTGATTAGCGTCATCTGTTCCTCCACTCAGAAAGCAGTGGGTGATCCATATTGGTGATGGGCCAAGCAGGAGGAGCCGAGCCTGCCAGGTTTGAGTCATAGACCTTCAAGGTTTTACTACAATGCCTCCTTTAGCAGGACAGCTTATAAATAGTCTAGCAAAGAGTTCAGGGCAAAATGGTTGGAATCTGTGAAAAAAGCAACTTACTCCAAATTCACAATACAAGCATTTAAGAGTTGTATTAACAAACAAATTCTTACTACCAAAGGAAAGTGTTTTGCTTTTTTTGATTAATGAGTTCTCTGTAATGCCAGGAGAACTGGTCCAGCAGGTTGGCAAGCCTGGCTCTCCTGGAAAGTATTCCTTCCTCATTGAGGTAGTAGGGTGCCAGACTGAGTAAAGTGTATTTACACACTTTCCTCTTCTCAGCAAGACTAAAAAAAATTACTAGCTTTCCTGTCTCTGGTTTTCTGGGATATACAGAAAGATTGGCCCAACTGGTTACTGGCAAAAATAGTATCTCCTGGAAGGGTCAATCATCCCTGGCAGAGTAGCAATTCACCAGCAATGGTCTGCGTTAGTTAGAAGAGGCAGCAGATGCAACAAGATGGCTCAATAAAATACAATGTCAAAGTGACTTGGCAAACCACAGAGAAAGTAGCCTTTGTGATTTTATCACTACGATGGCCATTTTTAGAGCAGTCAAAGCGTGGGCCAGGGTCTGTAAGAATTAGCTGGCATCCATTCACACATATCGAGACACTTAAATCTACCTTAGTCATGCAGAATGTAAAGCTAAAGACTGACTTCAAAATATGAGTCAGCCTTGAGCTCATTTTCAGAGTACTGACAGAGCGTAGGTTCCAGTTGTGTTGGCAGGACCGGCACAAAAATGTAACATTCCATTAGTGCAAGAGAGACCTGGCCACATTAAAGAAGTTGAAAGTTAATAACTGTATATTAAGCCTAAAGTAATATTAACCTTGCTAGTGCCCCCCACCCCCCAAAAAAGACTCTGAGACGCCAAGAGTTTCATAACATGACAAAGTTGCAGTTTTAGAGTTGGAATACTATATACGGTCGCTTACAATTTCCAACGTGGAAGAAATGCCTTCAAATCCTCAAACATGACGGAGCCACCTAATTCAATTCATTCATTCAGACCTCTTCTTTAATGTACTAATCTGTTTTGAGGAGTGATTTAATCAAAGTTGAGTTGAGTTGACTCACTCATCAAGGAACCAGCAATTTCTTTATTAGATTTTTTTTTTTTAAAAAAAAAAATCTTGTCTTATTACTTTATAAGTAACTCAAGGTGGTAAACATACCTAATACTTCTTCCTCCTATTTTCCTAACAGCAGCAATCCTGTGAGGTGGGTTGGGCTGAGAGAGAGAGAGAGGCATTGCCCAATGTGACCAGCTGGCTTTCATGGTAAGGCAATTCTAGAACTCAGTCTCCTGATTTCTAAGCCAGCACCTTAATGACTACATCAAATTGGCAGAAGCAGGCCAATGCTTCCTCTGAGTCCTTTCAGATAAACAGTATTGGTCTGGAAAAAGTCGGTGATCCTCCAAGTGGTAATAAAATACAGCCCGCAATATCCATTACCACATGGTATACATTACTGTTCAGAAATGTCTAAAAATCCATAGGTTTCCTCCTATGGCCACTAAGGCAAATGTAAGATTCTAGCCCCTCTTCCTGAAACTTAAGTAGAACAGAAATTGTGAAATACTGAGCAATCTAATGTCTGGTTTAATCACAACTGATGACATAATTGTCTGCACTTTGTGTGCTGCACTGCCTTTTCCCCATTCCTATAGGGCCTGCAAATATCAGGACCCACAACAGTGCTTTTTGATTTCTATCACTCCTGAAAGTACAGATTCCCCTTCTGCCCAAAGAAGCCAGACCACAAACACAAACACACATACACACACACACATACCTTGAATGAGAGGATTCCTGCCTCTTATTCAGCTTAAGTGCTCTTTGCTGGAATGAAGTTTCTATTGTCACACTGCCCACTTTTCAACCTCTTTCACTTGGTGGATGTCATCTCACTCTTGTTTCTGAATATATCACAAAAGATTTTGTGATATATCTTGAATTCACAGTTTCCAGCAAGCGTGACAAAATGTTCCCTTTTTAAAACACTTGTTCTCTCTCCTTCTCCTTTGTTTTCGTATGATTGAAGATGTTTCCTCATTAATCTGGGAGAGATATTGAGACCTCCTAATCTCCATAATCCTTGGCAGTTATCAAACTTTCTGTCCTATTTTTATTAAAGATTTTTAAAAAATGAAAAAGGAGTATTTTTCAAAACAGAGCTCTAGCTTCAAATATTTATAGTACTTCCAGCAATGCCCCCATCCCCTTATTTATCTCTTGCCAAAGACTTGAGGAGACTGATGAAGTGTATCTTATTTTCTTTATGTCTCCTTGTGCGTAATGACTTCTTTTGGGGAGGGGCGTGAGAGAGGTATAATTTGATTTTTTTTTTGTTCTGTGGGATAGGAATCTGCCATATTCCCAGATATATATTGCAGTAAAAAACTGTTATAATGTATAGCAAACAATGGTTAAATTTAGGATCAATCCCACCAGTGTTATTCCCAACTGGAGCACAGTCATCCAATATTTATTTCAAATACATCCCTAACATTCAATTCTATGTGTCTATGTACTATCAAGAAGACTGAATAGGCATATGGAAAGGCAGGGTAAAGCAGTCATTGAAATTCCAGTCTTCATATAAACATAGTTATTATGTTATTTGCCCAACATGTCCAATGTCTTATTTATTTGGTATATTTTTGTCCTATCTTTTAATAGTCCAATCCATTTTAACTTTACAAGAACATCTTGTCAGATAAGTTAAGCTAACAATAATTGGCAGGGCCCTGCAGACTGGCCATAATTCCTTCCAGTGTGGTTCTTCACTTGTGGTGTCAGATTACTCTACTTCAGGGGTGTCAAACTTCTGGCCCGCAGGCCGGTTTCATCATACCGGAGCCGCGCCCACCCCATTGCCGGCAATGGCGAAAAAGCTCCGATACGTTGCACGACGTCACGTGACATCACGAGTTTGACATGTCTGCTTTACTTCAACACAATGGATTGTTGAGGCTGAGCCAATTTCCATATCGTTCACTTTATTTCATTAATAGGGGGCTTTAGGAAGAAAGGTGAGCTGGTTGCTCCAATAGTAAAAGTATGGTAGAGTTTTACAGCTTGACTACAAAAAGTTCATAGCTGAAACTCTGAAGAACTTAAGCATCCCTTTAAGATCTACATAACTGAACTCTTAAATATTTTAATAATTGGCCTCATATTTAATGCCAGGCCACAGTATGATTTGTTCAGTTTTGGCTTAAGATGACGTACAAAACCAACACGATGGTCTGTACAATATGACTGTTAAATTATCATTTGTTATATACTATATGCCATATGTGTCATATATCAATATACAAGAATTGATCTCCAAATGGAGACTACGCTTCAGTTTTTGAATTCAAATGGCAGAGTGAGTAAAAGGAAAAAATGTAATTTCAAAAGGCAATGTTGAACGTTGACACTAATATACAATTACCCTCAGAGCCTTCTTAGTGACTGCCCATGTTGGAAATCACTTCCTCTGTTCCTAAGGTTATTTTCAAGGACCTGAAGTGGAAATAATTTCTGTTTCCTCTTTTAACAAACAGAACTTTGTATCTTTGCTGTCATAAGAATGTGCAGCTATAAAAGTTGAGTCAGGAACCAGCACTTCCCAGGCTAGAAAGAGTCACTGTGGTAAGCCTGTCTCAGGTACTGCTGAAGAACATCAAGTGACCCACCAAGTATCTGTTAATTAAGAAAGATAGGATGATGATGGCTATCTTCCAAGAAGCAATATAAATCTTTCAAATATTAATGAATCACATTTTCTGTGATTTATATTTAGTATATTTAGATGATTTTGCTATATACACCAAGGATCTATTTTCTTTATGATGATTAAATGTGAACAGTTATCTGACACCTTCATGGCTATAGACCATGCTACATTTCAGGAATGCATCTTTGATTTGATTGTGTTGAACTGTTTGGACTACTGTATTTTTTTTTCTAACCTGTCTTCTATTTTCTGGTTTCCTTGTTCTTTCTTTGTAGTCATTTTCTGGGGACTCCTTAGGTTAGATTTTAAATTGAGAATTTGCTCATTTATTTTATTCATGTTTTCTTTAGTCCCTTCGTGATTTCTTCTTGAATCTTCTCTATGTAACTCAATTGTCTCTGGAATTGATTGCAATATAAGTTGCATTTCTTTCTGGAAATTATCAGTTCTTTGTCTCTGGTGTGCCATATTGTGGGCTTAAGAGGCAGATACTGTATTTTTTTTTTAAATGGAGTTCAAACGGATCCAAATCAGGTGCAATTGATTCTGTCTTTGGTGCCTCTCCTCTCACCCTCCAATTTTGATGCACTGACTGCATCATAGACTAACCTTTCTAAGAACCAAGTTCTCTCAAGTGGTATTTCAAAGTTCAATATACCTTTCTTCAAGCAACCAGCCATTCACATTCAGCCAGTGTTCCACGTGACACAGTGGTTGTGTAAAATTATTTGTGTCAACATGCTTTCCTTGTCCCAGCCATACATTTACCTGGAATGTATGGCAAACAAGGCTTTAAAAAAGGCTTCCTCCAGGCAATCTAGTGTGATAAGTTGATGTGTCCACGGCATACTGATGGTTGAGGATTTGGTACGGAAAAGGACAGATAGTGAAATGCTGAGGATATTTGGCAAGACAGCAAGACAACCAGAATCTCTTGGGGGGGGGAAATAAAGATCTAGAAGGAGGTTGGCATATTTAAATTCAATTTTGCAAGGCTTTAGGATGACAGAGTTGCTGAAGACTCCAGAAGGAAGACTGTGGCTGAGCGTTGAAGTTGCTGGTGAAAAGGACTGCAAGAGAGTATTGAGGAGGCAGCTGTGCCAGGAAAAGGGAAGCCAGTGACACAGCAACTGGATAATGGAGGAGGTCATCTCGTTTGTTTGACCAGTTATATTTGGGGGCACTGAAAGAGCCACCATTCTGTTTAGTGCTGCCAGAAAACAAGTTGTGCCAAAAGACAGCAACCAAGTATCACTTGCTAATCTTGCCCAGCAATAACTGCAGGGCAGGAAAGACAAGAAACCCAGCCAGAAATAAGTTGTAGCAGCCACTGAGCTAATTCAGCCATTCAATTACAGCTATCAGTAATTAAAAATAAAGAAAAGAGTAGGAAGGAGAAAAAAGAGAAAACCCATACTGGATCCTTTAATTTCAACTCTAGCCATCAGCATCCAGTGGTAAAATAAATCTTCAAGGGACTATGGTCAAGACAGGGGTAAATCCAAGTAGAATAAGAGGCTAAGACACCCAAAGAAAGAAGACTAAAGTAAAATAAAATCCTTATCAGTTCTTTATAGAGAAATACCTGTGGAGTCCTTGCTGCTCTCTGAGTTTGATTGTTTATATGTAGACATTTACTTACCCAACTAAGTAACATCATTAGTGTCAGTGTCCTCCTCCTCCTCCTCCTCCTCATCATCATCATCCTCATCCTCATCATCATCATCATCATCATCACAGAAATAATTGTCTCTAGGGCAATGTTTCTCAACTTTGGCAACTTTAAGATATGTGTCCAATATTTTAATTTCCAGAATTTCCCAGCCAGCATACTGGCTGGGGAATTCTGAGAATTAAAGTCCACACATCTTAAAGTTGCCAAGGTTGAGAAATGCTGCTCTAGGAAGTAAAGATGATCTGGGAAAGCAGCCAAAGTAAAATCACCTGGCTAGTGAGATTGCCAGGTGCTATTAGGGACAGTACCCAGAAGATAAAAGTGAAAGCCAGACAGTTCTAACTAGGCAGGAAAGAGAGGGTAAAGAAAAAGCAATGCTTTCCCGAATCACACTTATTATTAAGCAGTTTTCAGACTAATTGCAGAGGCCCAAAACACTCTGTCATCCAGAACCCAAATGGAAGCTGCTGATTTTGCTTTGGGAGTTGTGCCTCTACAATTCACTCTACAATCTGAGGGAGCCTCCTTACCCTGGATATTCCTTCCAACAAAATTCTCCCACTCAAGAAACTCTACCATGTTTTTAACAAGGAGCTTTTGGCCTGCAGGGAAACTTTGCAGCACCATTGCCAGCTCTCTGAAGACACTGAAAATCCCACAAACACCCAAACTGGTCACAATAATTAGGAGCACTTACTTCTCAAAAACCCACCTAGTGCCAGTCAGATGCAATGGGCACTGTTTGTCTTGCTTTCACTTTCATATCTTTTACATTTTTTAACCTCATTGATAAACCCAGGACATTTCTTGTCTTACAAGCTTCTTCAACCTTCCCTTCTATACTTTTCTGGCCCTTTCCTCCTTACTTGTGGTTCACTGGGGGCTAGGATGAAGCTACTTCTTAACTGATTTAGCTGGTGCTCAGCAAAAGTAGGGTTCCTATTTACGGATTTGCGTAAACCCTTTGCTTGGGCCTGCTTTTCTTAGGAAGAAGGAGAACTGTCCCCTAATGACCTTTTGTTCCTTGAAGGATGAAGTGTTACAATTTTTCCATGACAGTCAACTAGGTGGGCATATTCGAGTATTTAATATTACCCATTTTCCTCTCTGTTACTTTTGATAGCTCATATTATCATAGATGTCAAGAACTATTTCTTTTCTTTTTTTTTTAAATAATTTTTTATTGATTTTTCATTGAAAAACAAAAACATAAATCTTTTATCACAATATCAACCAAAGAATAAAAAAAATTCAACACCAATCAGTACATTCATGGACGTGTCCGGTGTCCCCCTCCTGCACCACCCTCTCACTTGCCTACACCTTCCTCCTCCCTAACCTACCACCACTCCTCCTTCCTCCCTCTTGCCTACCTCCCTTTCCCCCTCAACCATCCTGTCAGTGCAGTTGGGGTATCACCGGGCACCTCCTTAGAAAATCATACATATATATACATATAAATCTCTAATACCAACCTACCCCTTTCCCCCCTCCCCCCCCAGGACTTCCCAGAGCTAATCTAGGAAATAAATGCACAATCATCCAATACTAATCAAAACTACTCATTTCCCTCCGTTGAAATCTCCATCCAAACAGGACTATGATCCGACAAAATCCTAGGAAAAATCTTTACCTTCTTGATCCTAGACATCAAATCATTAGTAATCAAAATAAAGTCAATTCTGGAATAAGATTGATGTCTATCCGAAAAGAAAGTAAAATCCCTTTCTCCCATATTCCTTTCACGCCATATGTCTCTTAACTCAAAGTCTTCCTGTAAAGCAAAAAAACTTTTAGGCAATTTAATTTGTGTTGAAGTTTTAGCTGAAGTCTTTTTATCTCTTTTTGGGTCTATTACTCCATTCCAATCTCCCATCATAATAACCGATTTATAATCCAGTTGCATTATCTTTTGATGCAAAACAGTAAAAAATTGCTTTTGTTGTTGATATAGGTTTGGTGCATATAATCCCACAAGAAGACATTTTTTCCCATTCAAAATAATTTCCACAAATACAAATCTTCCTTCTGCATCAGTATCTATTAATTTTGGTATCAGTTCCTTCTTGATATAAAGAACTACACCCACTTTTTTCTTTTGAGAGGAGGCCGCAAAATGTACACCCAATTTAGGATTAAATAAGTACTTTTGATCTTTTAATGTAATATGTGTTTCTTGTAAACATATAATATCATTCTTGTGCTGCTTCAAATAATAAAATATTTTTCTCCTTTTTTGTGGTGAATTCAATCCATTAACATTTAAAGTTATTAGCTTAACCATCCTTTGGTTTTTGGAGCTTCTGAATCAACCCTTGAAGATCCATTGTGACAGATCTTTTAGGCCTGGCTCCTCCCACTGGCTCCGAAGCAATTGCGGATGTTTGGGGCATGGCCTCTTTCTGTTGCTCTCTCTCTTTACCCTTATGGGCCGCACGTGTCATTCTTTGGTCTTTTGGATCCTGTTTTGCCTCCAACACTTGTAAATTTTGAGAATCTACTGCAGATAACGACATAGCTCCAGGTAGTTCCACAATCAATTGTTCTACTCCTTCTTCTACTCCTTTAGCTGGTGATGTAGAAGATGAATCAGCTTTCAACACCATTGAATAAAAATTCTTTGCTTTCTGTACTGTATTAAGCCTATAGCTATTACCAGCAAACATAAAGACCAATCCAACTGGTATTTCCCATCTAAAAGGTATTTGCTGCTTCTTCAACTCTTGAGTCAAAAATGCAAACTCCTTTCTTTTTTAAAAAATCTTTGAAGGTAATTCTTTCAAAAGTATAATATCCTGAGCAGCAATCTGAAACTTCTGCTGATAAAAGGCCTGTATAATTTCATTTCTACGTGCTTTTCTGGAAAAATAAACAACAACATCTCTAGGCTGTTTTCTCTGACGTGCGATCCATGAATTGACTCTAAATATTTTTTCAATCTCTCCATAGATAATTTCAGGGTCGCAGTCTAAAGCCACAGCCAGGGCAGCTGCTATCTGTTCTCTCAGTTTCTCCTGTGCATTTTCCTGAAGGCCTCTGATTCTTATTGCATGTTCCATTTCTCTAAATTGTGCCATTACAACATCACTTTGAACAATCTCTATAGTTTCTTCTACTTTTTCCATTCTCTCCTCCACCCCTTCCATTTTTTCTCCTACTTCCTCCACCCGGTTCTCTATACGATCCATATGAAAAGCAAAGCCCTGAAAGATTTGAGACATATTCTCACATAGTTCATCATTCTTTTTAGCAAGCAGCTCTTCTGTCTCCACTCTTACTTGCTGTACAATTTGTTTGGACATCTGCATCTGCATCAAAGAGTCCTGTAAATCCTTTAAAGTAATATAAGGTGGTGAAGAGGGTGGGGGAGTTTTAGCTCTCTGTTGCGTGGCCTGTACAGCTGGAGAGGAAACAGCTGATTTAAGTGCTGGAGGGGCTACACCACGTTTAGAAGCCATTCTAAAGCTTAAAAAAGGTTTTAATATACAGTCCCAAACAGTTAAAAGTCAAACAAATTTTTCTTTAATTTTTCTTGATTTTTTGGAGATTTTTCCTTAATTTTTGAAGATTTTTTACAGTTTTAACAATGTAGCCATCCACAACCGGAAGGAAAGTAAAAGTATCTCTTTAGCACAAAGAAGCGGCAAACCGCAGCCATTTTTTTTCTCC